>NW_027362141.1:600000-754742 GCF_039654945.1 Dendrobates tinctorius | reverse complement strand
CTCATGCTTTTAGAGACTTGTTTGGGCTCATGAGAGGAGTAGAAAAACATCAAAAATTTCAGTCCTGCATGATTCTACCAAGAAATGTGTGTTCATTCAAACCGCTGGTTTTTGATAGTTTGGGCCCTATTGAATAATGAATGTTTTGAATTTTCTCCAAAAGTAAAGTAGTTGCAAACTCATCCTTTTAGAAACTTGTTTGGGCTGTTGAGAGGAGTAAAAAACCATCAAAAATTTCAATCCTGCATGATTCTACCAAGAAATGTGATTCTTCATTCAAAACCTGATTTTTGCTATTGGGCTCTATTGAATAATGAATGTTTTGAATTTTCTCCAAAAGTAAAGTAGTTGCAAACTCATGCTTTTAGAGACTTGTTTGGGCTCATGAGAGGAGTAGAAAAACATCAAAAATTTCAGTCCTGCATGATTCTACCAAGAAATGTGTGTTCATTCAAACCGCTGGTTTTTGATAGTTTGGGCCCTATTGAATAATGAATGTTTTGAATTTTCTCCAAAAGTAAAGTAGTTGCAAACTCATCCTTTTAGAAACTTGTTTGGGCTGTTGAGAGGAGTAAAAAACCATCAAAAATTTCAATCCTGCATGATTCTACCAAGAAATGTGATTCTTCATTCAAAACGCTGGTTTTTGCTATTGGGCTCTATTGAATAATGAATGTTTTGAATTTTCTCCAAAAGTAAAGTAGTTGCAAACTCATCCTTTTAGAGACTTGTTTGGGCTCATGAGAGGAGTAGAAAAACATCAAAAATTTCAGTCCTGCACGATTCTACCAAGAAATGTGTGTTCATTCAAACCGCTGGTTTTTGATATTTTGGCCCTATTGAATAATGAATGTTTTGAATTTTCTCCAAAAGTAAAGTAGTTGCAAACTCATCCTTTTAGAAACTTGTTTGGGCTGTTGAGAGGAGTAAAAAACCATCAAAAATTTCAATCCTGCATGATTCTACCAAGAAATGTGATTCTTCATTCAAAACCTGATTTTTGCTATTGGGCTCTATTGAATAATGAATGTTTTGAATTTTCTCCAAAAGTAAAGTAGTTGCAAACTCATGCTTTTAGAGACTTGTTTGGGCTCATGAGAGGAGTAGAAAAACATCAAAAATTTCAGTCCTGCATGATTCTACCAAGAAATGTGTGTTCATTGAAACCGCTGGTTTTTGATAGTTTGGGCCCTATTGAATAATGAATGTTTTGAATTTTCTCCAAAAGTAAAGTAGTTGCAAACTCATCCTTTTAGAAACTTGTTTGGGCTGTTGAGAGGAGTAAAAAACCATCAAAAATTTCAATCCTGCATGATTCTACCAAGAAATGTGATTCTTCATTCAAAACGCTGGTTTTTGCTATTGGGCTCTATTGAATAATGAATGTTTTGAATTTTCTCCAAAAGTAAAGTAGTTGCAAACTCATCCTTTTAGAGACTTGTTTGGGCTCATGAGAGGAGTAGAAAAACATCAAAAATTTCAGTCCTGCATGATTCTACCAAGAAATGTGTGTTCATTCAAACCGCTGGTTTTTGATAGTTTGGGCCTATTGAATAATGAATGTTTTGAATTTTCTCCAAAAGTAAAGTAGTTGCAAACTCATCCTTTTAGAAACTTGTTTGGGCTGTTGAGAGGAGTAAAAAACCATCAAAAATTTCAATCCTGCATGATTCTACCAAGAAATGTGATTCTTCATTCAAAACCTGATTTTTGCTATTGGGCTCTATTGAATAATGAATGTTTTGAATTTTCTCCAAAAGTAAAGTAGTTGCAAACTCATGCTTTTAGAGACTTGTTTGGGCTCATGAGAGGAGTAGAAAAACATCAAAAATTTCAGTCCTGCATGATTCTACCAAGAAATGTGTGTTCATTCAAACCGCTGGTTTTTGATAGTTTGGGCCCTATTGAATAATGAATGTTTTGAATTTTCTCCAAAAGTAAAGTAGTTGCAAACTCATCCTTTTAGAAACTTGTTTGGGCTGTTGAGAGGAGTAAAAAACCATCAAAAATTTCAATCCTGCATGATTCTACCAAGAAATGTGATTCTTCATTCAAAACCTGATTTTTGCTATTGGGCTCTATTGAATAATGAATGTTTTGAATTTTCTCCAAAAGTAAAGTAGTTGCAAACTCATGCTTTTAGAGACTTGTTTGGGCTCATGAGAGGAGTAGAAAAACATCAAAAATTTCAGTCCTGCATGATTCTACCAAGAAATGTGTGTTCATTCAAACCGCTGGTTTTTGATAGTTTGGGCCCTATTGAATAATGAATGTTTTGAATTTTCTCCAAAAGTAAAGTAGTTGCAAACTCATCCTTTTAGAAACTTGTTTGGGCTGTTGAGAGGAGTAAAAAACCATCAAAAATTTCAATCCTGCATGATTCTACCAAGAAATGTGATTCTTCATTCAAAACGCTGGTTTTTGCTATTGGGCTCTATTGAATAATGAATGTTTTGAATTTTCTCCAAAAGTAAAGTAGTTGCAAACTCATGCTTTTAGAGACTTGTTTGGGCTCATGAGAGGAGTAGAAAAACATCAAAAATTTCAGTCCTGCATGATTCTACCAAGAAATGTGTGTTCATTCAAACCGCTGGTTTTTGATAGTTTGGGCCCTATTGAATAATGAATGTTTTGAATTTTCTCCAAAAGTAAAGTAGTTGCAAACTCATCCTTTTAGAAACTTGTTTGGGCTGTTGAGAGGAGTAAAAAACCATCAAAAATTTCAATCCTGCATGATTCTACCAAGAAATGTGATTCTTCATTCAAAACCCTGATTTTTGCTATTGGGCTCTATTGAATAATGAATGTTTTGAATTTTCTCCAAAAGTAAAGTAGTTGCAAACTCATGCTTTTAGAGACTTGTTTGGGCTCATGAGAGGAGTAGAAAAACATCAAAAATTTCAGTCCTGCATGATTCTACCAAGAAATGTGTGTTCATTGAAACCGCTGGTTTTTGATAGTTTGGGCCCTATTGAATAATGAATGTTTTGAATTTTCTCCAAAAGTAAAGTAGTTGCAAACTCATCCTTTTAGAAACTTGTTTGGGCTGTTGAGAGGAGTAAAAAAACCATCAAAAATTTCAATCCTGCATGATTCTACCAAGAAATGTGATTCTTCATTCAAAACGCTGGTTTTTGCTATTGGGCTCTATTGAATAATGAATGTTTTGAATTTTCTCCAAAAGTAAAGTAGTTGCAAACTCATGCTTTTAGAGACTTGTTTGGGCTCATGAGAGGAGTAGAAAAACATCAAAAATTTCAGTCCTGCATGATTCTACCAAGAAATGTGTGTTCATTCAAACCGCTGGTTTTTGATATTTTGGGCCCTATTGAATAATGAATGTTTTGAATTTTCTCCAAAAGTAAAGTAGTTGCAAACTCATCCTTTTAGAAACTTGTTTGGGCTGTTGAGAGGAGTAAAAAACCATCAAAAATTTCAATCCTGCATGATTCTACCAAGAAATGTGATTCTTCATTCAAAACCTGATTTTTGCTATTGGGCTCTATTGAATAATGAATGTTTTGAATTTTCTCCAAAAGTAAAGTAGTTGCAAACTCATGCTTTTAGAGACTTGTTTGGGCTCATGAGAGGAGTAGAAAACCATCAAAAATTTCAGTCCTGCATGATTCTACCAAGAAATGTGTGTTCATTCAAACCGCTGGTTTTTGATAGTTTGGGCCCTATTGAATAATGAATGTTTTGAATTTTCTCCAAAAGTAAAGTAGTTGCAAACTCATCCTTTTAGAAACTTGTTTGGGCTGTTGAGAGGAGTAAAAAACCATCAAAAATTTCAATCCTGCATGATTCTACCAAGAAATGTGATTCTTTCATTCAAAACGCTGGTTTTTGCTATTGGGCTCTATTGAATAATGAATGTTTTGAATTTTCTCCAAAAGTAAAGTAGTTGCAAACTCATCCTTTTAGAGACTTGTTTGGGCTCATGAGAGGAGTAGAAAAACATCAAAAATTTCAGTCCTGCATGATTCTACCAAGAAATGTGTGTTCATTCAAACCGCTGGTTTTTGATAGTTTGGGCCCTATTGAATAATGAATGTTTTGAATTTTCTCCAAAAGTAAAGTAGTTGCAAACTCATCCTTTTAGAACTTGTTTGGGCTGTTGAGAGGAGTAAAAAACCATCAAAAATTTCAATCCTGCATGATTCTACCAAGAAATGTGATTCTTCATTCAAAACCTGATTTTTGCTATTGGGCTCTATTGAATAATGAATGTTTTGAATTTTCTCCAAAAGTAAAGTAGTTGCAAACTCATGCTTTTAGAGACTTGTTTGGGCTCATGAGAGGAGTAGAAAAACATCAAAAATTTCAGTCCTGCATGATTCTACCAAGAAATGTGTGTTCATTGAAACCGCTGGTTTTTGATAGTTTGGGCCCTATTGAATAATGAATGTTTTGAATTTTCTCCAAAAGTAAAGTAGTTGCAAACTCATCCTTTTAGAAACTTGTTTGGGCTGTTGAGAGGAGTAAAAAACCATCAAAAATTTCAATCCTGCATGATTCTACCAAGAAATGTGATTCTTCATTCAAAACCTGATTTTTGCTATTGGGCTCTATTGAATAATGAATGTTTTGAATTTTCTCCAAAAGTAAAGTAGTTGCAAACTCATGCTTTTAGAGACTTGTTTGGGCTCATGAGAGGAGTAGAAAAACATCAAAAATTTCAGTCCTGCATGATTCTACCAAGAAATGTGTGTTCATTCAAACCGCTGGTTTTTGATAGTTTGGGCCCTATTGAATAATGAATGTTTTGAATTTTCTCCAAAAGTAAAGTAGTTGCAAACTCATACCTTTTAGAAACTTGTTTGGGCTGTTGAGAGGAGTAAAAAAACCATCAAAAATTTCAATCCTGCATGATTCTACCAAGAAATGTGATTCTTCATTCAAAACGCTGGTTTTTGCTATTGGGCTCTATTGAATAATGAATGTTTTGAATTTTCTCCAAAAGTAAAGTAGTTGCAAACTCATGCTTTTAGAGACTTGTTTGGGCTCATGAGAGGAGTAGAAAAACATCAAAAATTTCAGTCCTGCATGATTCTACCAAGAAATGTGTGTTCATTCAAACCGCTGGTTTTTGATAGTTTGGGCCCTATTGAATAATGAATGTTTTGAATTTTCTCCAAAAGTAAAGTAGTTGCAAACTCATCCTTTTAGAAACTTGTTTGGGCTGTTGAGAGGAGTAAAAAACCATCAAAAATTTCAATCCTGCATGATTCTACCAAGAAATGTGATTCTTCATTCAAAACCTGATTTTTGCTATTGGGCTCTATTGAATAATGAATGTTTTGAATTTTCTCCAAAAGTAAAGTAGTTGCAAACTCATGCTTTTAGAGACTTGTTTGGGCTCATGAGAGGAGTAGAAAAACATCAAAAATTTCAGTCCTGCATGATTCTACCAAGAAATGTGTGTTCATTGAAACCGCTGGTTTTTGATAGTTTGGGCCCTATTGAATAATGAATGTTTTGAATTTTCTCCAAAAGTAAAGTAGTTGCAAACTCATCCTTTTAGAAACTTGTTTGGGCTGTTGAGAGGAGTAAAAAACCATCAAAAATTTCAATCCTGCATGATTCTACCAAGAAATGTGATTCTTCATTCAAAACGCTGGTTTTTGCTATTGGGCTCTATTGAATAATGAATGTTTTGAATTTTCTCCAAAAGTAAAGTAGTTGCAAACTCATGCTTTTAGAGACTTGTTTGGGCTCATGAGAGGAGTAGAAAAACATCAAAAATTTCAGTCCTGCATGATTCTACCAAGAAATGTGTGTTCATTGAAACCGCTGGTTTTTGATAGTTTGGGCCCTATTGAATAATGAATGTTTTGAATTTTCTCCAAAAGTAAAGTAGTTGCAAACTCATCCTTTTAGAAACTTGTTTGGGCTGTTGAGAGGAGTAAAAAACCATCAAAAATTTCAATCCTGCATGATTCTACCAAGAAATGTGATTCTTCATTCAAAACCTGATTTTTGCTATTGGGCTCTATTGAATAATGAATGTTTTGAATTTTCTCCAAAAGTAAAGTAGTTGCAAACTCATGCTTTTAGAGACTTGTTTGGGCTCATGAGAGGAGTAGAAAAACATCAAAAATTTCAGTCCTGCATGATTCTACCAAGAAATGTGTGTTCATTCAAACCGCTGGTTTTTGATAGTTTGGGCCCTATTGAATAATGAATGTTTTGAATTTTCTCCAAAAGTAAAGTAGTTGCAAACTCATCCTTTTAGAAACTTGTTTGGGCTGTTGAGAGGAGTAAAAAACCATCAAAAATTTCAATCCTGCATGATTCTACCAAGAAATGTGATTCTTCATTCAAAACGCTGGTTTTTGCTATTGGGCTCTATTGAATAATGAATGTTTTGAATTTTCTCCAAAAGTAAAGTAGTTGCAAACTCATCCTTTTAGAGACTTGTTTGGGCTCATGAGAGGAGTAGAAAAACATCAAAAATTTCAGTCCTGCATGATTCTACCAAGAAATGTGTGTTCATTCAAACCGCTGGTTTTGATATTTTGGGCCCTATTGAATAATGAATGTTTTGAATTTTCTCCAAAAGTAAAGTAGTTGCAAACTCATCCTTTTAGAGACTTGTTTGGGCTCATGAGAGGAGTAGAAAAACATCAAAAATTTCAGTCCTGCATGATTCTACCAAGAAATGTGTGTTCATTCAAACCGCTGGTTTTTGATATTTTGGCCCTATTGAATAATGAATGTTTTGAATTTTCTCCAAAAGTAAAGTAGTTGCAAACTCATCCTTTTAGAAACTTGTTTGGGCTGTTGAGAGGAGTAAAAAACCATCAAAAATTTCAATCCTGCATGATTCTACCAAGAAATGTGATTCTTCATTCAAAACCTGATTTTTGCTATTGGGCTCTATTGAATAATGAATGTTTTGAATTTTCTCCAAAAGTAAAGTAGTTGCAAACTCATGCTTTTAGAGACTTGTTTGGGCTCATGAGAGGAGTAGAAAAACATCAAAAATTTCAGTCCTGCATGATTCTACCAAGAAATGTGTGTTCATTGAAACCGCTGGTTTTTGATAGTTTGGGCCCTATTGAATAATGAATGTTTTGAATTTTCTCCAAAAGTAAAGTAGTTGCAAACTCATCCTTTTAGAAACTTGTTTGGGCTGTTGAGAGGAGTAAAAAACCATCAAAAATTTCAATCCTGCATGATTTTACCAAGAAATGTGATTCTTCATTCAAAACCTGATTTTTGCTATTGGGCTCTATTGAATAATGAATGTTTTGAATTTTCTCCAAAAGTAAAGTAGTTGCAAACTCATGCTTTTAGAGACTTGTTTGGGCTCATGAGAGGAGTAGAAAAACATCAAAAATTTCAGTCCTGCATGATTCTACCAAGAAATGTGTGTTCATTGAAACCGCTGGTTTTTGATAGTTTGGGCCCTATTGAATAATGAATGTTTTGAATTTTCTCCAAAAGTAAAGTAGTTGCAAACTCATCCTTTTAGAAACTTGTTTGGGCTGTTGAGAGGAGTAAAAAACATCAAAAATTTCAATCCTGCATGATTCTACCAAGAAATGTGATTCTTCATTCAAAACGCTGGTTTTTGCTATTGGGCTCTATTGAATAATGAATGTTTTGAATTTTCTCCAAAAGTAAAGTAGTTGCAAACTCATCCTTTTAGAGACTTGTTTGGGCTCATGAGAGGAGTAGAAAAACATCAAAAATTTCAGTCCTGCATGATTCTACCAAGAAATGTGTGTTCATTCAAACCGCTGGTTTTTGATAGTTTGGGCCCTATTGAATAATGAATGTTTTGAATTTTCTCCAAAAGTAAAGTAGTTGCAAACTCATCCTTTTAGAAACTTGTTTGGGCTGTTGAGAGGAGTAAAAAACCATCAAAAATTTCAATCCTGCATGATTCTACCAAGAAATGTGATTCTTCATTCAAAACCTGATTTTTGCTATTGGGCTCTATTGAATAATGAATGTTTTGAATTTTCTCCAAAAGTAAAGTAGTTGCAAACTCATGCTTTTAGAGACTTGTTTGGGCTCATGAGAGGAGTAGAAAAAACATCAAAAATTTCAGTCCTGCATGATTCTACCAAGAAATGTGTGTTCATTGAAACCGCTGGTTTTTGATAGTTTGGGCCCTATTGAATAATGAATGTTTTGAATTTTCTCCAAAAGTAAAGTAGTTGCAAACTCATCCTTTTAGAAACTTGTTTGGGCTGTTGAGAGGAGTAAAAAACCATCAAAAATTTCAATCCTGCATGATTCTACCAAGAAATGTGATTCTTCATTCAAAACCTGATTTTTGCTATTGGGCTCTATTGAATAATGAATGTTTTGAATTTTCTCCAAAAGTAAAGTAGTTGCAAACTCATGCTTTTAGAGACTTGTTTGGGCTCATGAGAGGAGTAGAAAAACATCAAAAATTTCAGTCCTGCATGATTCTACCAAGAAATGTGTGTTCATTGAAACCGCTGGTTTTTGATAGTTTGGGCCCTATTGAATAATGAATGTTTTGAATTTTCTCCAAAAGTAAAGTAGTTGCAAACTCATCCTTTTAGAAACTTGTTTGGGCTGTTGAGAGGAGTAAAAAACCATCAAAAATTTCAATCCTGCATGATTCTACCAAGAAATGTGATTCTTCATTCAAAACCTGATTTTTGCTATTGGGCTCTATTGAATAATGAATGTTTTGAATTTTCTCCAAAAGTAAAGTAGTTGCAAACTCATGCTTTTAGAGACTTGTTTGGGCTCATGAGAGGAGTAGAAAAACATCAAAAATTTCAGTCCTGCATGATTCTACCAAGAAATGTGTGTTCATTGAAACCGCTGGTTTTTGATAGTTTGGGCCCTATTGAATAATGAATGTTTTGAATTTTCTCCAAAAGTAAAGTAGTTGCAAACTCATCCTTTTAGAAACTTGTTTGGGCTGTTGAGAGGAGTAAAAAACCATCAAAAATTTCAATCCTGCATGATTCTACCAAGAAATGTGATTCTTCATTCAAAACGCTGGTTTTTGCTATTGGGCTCTATTGAATAATGAATGTTTTGAATTTTCTCCAAAAGTAAAGTAGTTGCAAACTCATGCTTTTAGAGACTTGTTTGGGCTCATGAGAGGAGTAGAAAAACATCAAAAATTTCAGTCCTGCATGATTCTACCAAGAAATGTGTGTTCATTGAAACCGCTGGTTTTTGATAGTTTGGGCCCTATTGAATAATGAATGTTTTGAATTTTCTCCAAAAGTAAAGTAGTTGCAAACTCATCCTTTTAGAAACTTGTTTGGGCTGTTGAGAGGAGTAAAAAACCATCAAAAATTTCAATCCTGCATGATTCTACCAAGAAATGTGATTCTTCATTCAAAACGCTGATTTTTGCTATTGGGCTCTATTGAATAATGAATGTTTTGAATTTTCTCCAAAAGTAAAGTAGTTGCAAACTCATGCTTTTAGAGACTTGTTTGGGCTCATGAGAGGAGTAGAAAAACATCAAAAATTTCAGTCCTGCATGATTCTACCAAGAAATGTGTGTTCATTGAAACCGCTGGTTTTTGATAGTTTGGGCCCTATTGAATAATGAATGTTTTGAATTTTCTCCAAAAGTAAAGTAGTTGCAAACTCATCCTTTTAGAAACTTGTTTGGGCTGTTGAGAGGAGTAAAAAATCATCAAAAATTTCAATCCTGCATGATTCTACCAAGAAATGTGATTCTTCATTCAAAACGCTGGTTTTTGCTATTGGGCTCTATTGAATAATGAATGTTTTGAATTTTCTCCAAAAGTAAAGTAGTTGCAAACTCATCCTTTTAGAGACTTGTTTGGGCTCATGAGAGGAGTAGAAAAACATCAAAAATTTCAGTCCTGCATGATTCTACCAAGAAATGTGTGTTCATTCAAACCGCTGGTTTTTGATATTTTGGGCCCTATTGAATAATGAATGTTTTGAATTTTCTCCAAAAGTAAAGTAGTTGCAAACTCATCCTTTTAGAAACTTGTTTGGGCTGTTGAGAGGAGTAAAAAACCATCAAAAATTTCAATCCTGCATGATTCTACCAAGAAATGTGATTCTTCATTCAAAACCTGATTTTTGCTATTGGGCTCTATTGAATAATGAATGTTTTGAATTTTCTCCAAAAGTAAAGTAGTTGCAAACTCATGCTTTTAGAGACTTGTTTGGGCTCATGAGAGGAGTAGAAAAACATCAAAAATTTCAGTCCTGCATGATTCTACCAAGAAATGTGTGTTCATTCAAACCGCTGGTTTTTGATAGTTTGGGCCCTATTGAATAATGAATGTTTTGAATTTTCTCCAAAAGTAAAGTAGTTGCAAACTCATCCTTTTAGAAACTTGTTTGGGCTGTTGAGAGGAGTAAAAAACCATCAAAAATTTCAATCCTGCATGATTCTACCAAGAAATGTGATTCTTCATTCAAAACCTGATTTTTGCTATTGGGCTCTATTGAATAATGAATGTTTTGAATTTTCTCCAAAAGTAAAGTAGTTGCAAACTCATGCTTTTAGAGACTTGTTTGGGCTCATGAGAGGAGTAGAAAAACATCAAAAATTTCAGTCCTGCATGATTCTACCAAGAAATGTGTGTTCATTGAAACCGCTGGTTTTTGATAGTTTGGGCCCTATTGAATAATGAATGTTTTGAATTTTCTCCAAAAGTAAAGTAGTTGCAAACTCATCCTTTTAGAAACTTGTTTGGGCTGTTGAGAGGAGTAAAAAACCATCAAAAATTTCAATCCTGCATGATTCTACCAAGAAATGTGATTCTTCATTCAAAACGCTGGTTTTTGCTATTGGGCTCTATTGAATAATGAATGTTTTGAATTTTCTCCAAAAGTAAAGTAGTTGCAAACTCATGCTTTTAGAGACTTGTTTGGGCTCATGAGAGGAGTAGAAAAACATCAAAAATTTCAGTCCTGCATGATTCTACCAAGAAATGTGTGTTCATTCAAACCGCTGGTTTTGATAGTTTGGGCCCTATTGAATAATGAATGTTTTGAATTTTCTCCAAAAGTAAAGTAGTTGCAAACTCATCCTTTTAGAAACTTGTTTGGGCTGTTGAGAGGAGTAAAAAACCATCAAAAATTTCAATCCTGCATGATTCTACCAAGAAATGTGATTCTTCATTCAAAACCTGATTTTTGCTATTGGGCTCTATTGAATAATGAATGTTTTGAATTTTCTCCAAAAGTAAAGTAGTTGCAAACTCATGCTTTTAGAGACTTGTTTGGGCTCATGAGAGGAGTAGAAAAACATCAAAAATTTCAGTCCTGCATGATTCTACCAAGAAATGTGTGTTCATTGAAACCGCTGGTTTTTGATAGTTTGGGCCCTATTGAATAATGAATGTTTTGAATTTTCTCCAAAAGTAAAGTAGTTGCAAACTCATCCTTTTAGAAACTTGTTTGGGCTGTTGAGAGGAGTAAAAAACCATCAAAAATTTCAATCCTGCATGATTCTACCAAGAAATGTGATTCTTCATTCAAAACGCTGGTTTTTGCTATTGGGCTCTATTGAATAATGAATGTTTTGAATTTTCTCCAAAAGTAAAGTAGTTGCAAACTCATGCTTTTAGAGACTTGTTTGGGCTCATGAGAGGAGTAGAAAAACATCAAAAATTTCAGTCCTGCATGATTCTACCAAGAAATGTGTGTTCATTGAAACCGCTGGTTTTTGATAGTTGGGGCCCTATTGAATAATGAATGTTTTGAATTTTCTCCAAAAGTAAAGTAGTTGCAAACTCATCCTTTTAGAAACTTGTTTGGGCTGTTGAGAGGAGTAAAAAACCATCAAAAATTTCAATCCTGCATGATTCTACCAAGAAATGTGATTCTTCATTCAAAACGCTGGTTTTTGCTATTGGGCTCTATTGAATAATGAATGTTTTGAATTTTCTCCAAAAGTAAAGTAGTTGCAAACTCATCCTTTTAGAGACTTGTTTGGGCTCATGAGAGGAGTAGAAAAACATCAAAAATTTCAGTCCTGCATGATTCTACCAAGAAATGTGTGTTCATTCAAACCGCTGGTTTTTGATATTTTGGGCCCTATTGAATAATGAATGTTTTGAATTTTCTCCAAAAGTAAAGTAGTTGCAAACTCATCCTTTTAGAAACTTGTTTGGGCTGTTGAGAGGAGTAAAAAACCATCAAAAATTTCAATCCTGCATGATTCTACCAAGAAATGTGATTCTTCATTCAAAACCTGATTTTTGCTATTGGGCTCTATTGAATAATGAATGTTTTGAATTTTCTCCAAAAGTAAAGTAGTTGCAAACTCATGCTTTTAGAGACTTGTTTGGGCTCATGAGAGGAGTAGAAAAACATCAAAAATTTCAGTCCTGCATGATTCTACCAAGAAATGTGTGTTCATTCAAACCGCTGGTTTTTGATAGTTTGGGCCCTATTGAATAATGAATGTTTTGAATTTTCTCCAAAAGTAAAGTAGTTGCAAACTCATCCTTTTAGAAACTTGTTTGGGCTGTTGAGAGGAGTAAAAAACCATCAAAAATTTCAATCCTGCATGATTCTACCAAGAAATGTGATTCTTCATTCAAAACCTGATTTTTGCTATTGGGCTCTATTGAATAATGAATGTTTTGAATTTTCTCCAAAAGTAAAGTAGTTGCAAACTCATGCTTTTAGAGACTTGTTTGGGCTCATGAGAGGAGTAGAAAAACATCAAAAATTTCAGTCCTGCATGATTCTACCAAGAAATGTGTGTTCATTGAAACCGCTGGTTTTTGATAGTTTGGGCCCTATTGAATAATGAATGTTTTGAATTTTCTCCAAAAGTAAAGTAGTTGCAAACTCATCCTTTTAGAAACTTGTTTGGGCTGTTGAGAGGAGTAAAAAACCATCAAAAATTTCAATCCTGCATGATTCTACCAAGAAATGTGATTCTTCATTCAAAACGCTGGTTTTTGCTATTGGGCTCTATTGAATAATGAATGTTTTGAATTTTCTCCAAAAGTAAAGTAGTTGCAAACTCATCCTTTTAGAGACTTGTTTGGGCTCATGAGAGGAGTAGAAAAACATCAAAAATTTCAGTCCTGCATGATTCTACCAAGAAATGTGTGTTCATTCAAACCGCTGGTTTTTGATATTTTGGGCCCTATTGAATAATGAATGTTTTGAATTTTCTCCAAAAGTAAAGTAGTTGCAAACTCATCCTTTTAGAAACTTGTTTGGGCTGTTGAGAGGAGTAAAAAACCATCAAAAATTTCAATCCTGCATGATTCTACCAAGAAATGTGATTCTTCATTCAAAACCCTGATTTTTGCTATTGGGCTCTATTGAATAATGAATGTTTTGAATTTTCTCCAAAAGTAAAGTAGTTGCAAACTCATGCTTTTAGAGACTTGTTTGGGCTCATGAGAGGAGTAGAAAAACATCAAAAATTTCAGTCCTGCATGATTCTACCAAGAAATGTGTGTTCATTGAAACCGCTGGTTTTTGATAGTTTGGGCCCTATTGAATAATGAATGTTTTGAATTTTCTCCAAAAGTAAAGTAGTTGCAAACTCATCCTTTTAGAAACTTGTTTGGGCTGTTGAGAGGAGTAAAAAACCATCAAAAATTTCAATCCTGCATGATTCTACCAAGAAATGTGATTCTTCATTCAAAACGCTGGTTTTTGCTATTGGGCTCTATTGAATAATGAATGTTTTGAATTTTCTCCAAAAGTAAAGTAGTTGCAAACTCATGCTTTTAGAGACTTGTTTGGGCTCATGAGAGGAGTAGAAAAACATCAAAAATTTCAGTCCTGCATGATTCTACCAAGAATGTGTGTTCATTGAAACCGCTGGTTTTTGATAGTTTGGGGCCCTATTGAATAATGAATGTTTTGAATTTTCTCCAAAAGTAAAGTAGTTGCAAACTCATCCTTTTAGAAACTTGTTTGGGCTGTTGAGAGGAGTAAAAACCATCAAAAATTTCAATCCTGCATGATTCTACCAAGAAATGTGATTCTTCATTCAAAACGCTGGTTTTTGCTATTGGGCTCTATTGAATAATGAATGTTTTGAATTTTCTCCAAAAGTAAAGTAGTTGCAAACTCATCCTTTTAGAGACTTGTTTGGGCTCATGAGAGGAGTAGAAAAACATCAAAAATTTCAGTCCTGCACGATTCTACCAAGAAATGTGTGTTCATTCAAACCGCTGGTTTTTGATATTTTGGGCCCTATTGAATAATGAATGTTTTGAATTTTCTCCAAAAGTAAAGTAGTTGCAAACTCATCCTTTTAGAAACTTGTTTGGGCTGTTGAGAGGAGTAAAAAACCATCAAAAATTTCAATCCTGCATGATTCTACCAAGAAATGTGATTCTTCATTCAAAACCTGATTTTTGCTATTGGGCTCTATTGAATAATGAATGTTTTGAATTTTCTCCAAAAGTAAAGTAGTTGCAAACTCATCCTTTTAGAAACTTGTTTGGGCTGTTGAGAGGAGTAAAAAACCATCAAAAATTTCAATCCTGCATGATTCTACCAAGAAATGTGATTCTTCATTCAAAACGCTGGTTTTTGCTATTGGGCTCTATTGAATAATGAATGTTTTGAATTTTCTCCAAAAGTAAAGTAGTTGCAAACTCATCCTTTTAGAGACTTGTTTGGGCTCATGAGAGGAGTTGAAAAACATCAAAAATTTCAGTCCTGCATGATTCTACCAAGAAATGTGTGTTCATTCAAACCGCTGGTTTTTGATAGTTTGGGCCCTATTGAATAATGAATGTTTTGAATTTTCTCCAAAAGTAAAGTAGTTGCAAACTCATCCTTTTAGAAACTTGTTTGGGCTGTTGAGAGGAGTAAAAAACCATCAAAAATTTCAATCCTGCATGATTCTACCAAGAAATGTGATTCTTCATTCAAAACGCTGGTTTTTGCTATTGGGCTCTATTGAATAATGAATGTTTTGAATTTTCTCCAAAAGTAAAGTAGTTGCAAACTCATGCTTTTAGAGACTTGTTTGGGCTCATGAGAGGAGTAGAAAAACATCAAAAATTTCAGTCCTGCATGATTCTACCAAGAAATGTGTGTTCATTGAAACCGCTGGTTTTTGATAGTTTGGGCCCTATTGAATAATGAATGTTTTGAATTTTCTCCAAAAGTAAAGTAGTTGCAAACTCATCCTTTTAGAAACTTGTTTGGGCTGTTGAGAGGAGTAAAAAACCATCAAAAATTTCAATCCTGCATGATTCTACCAAGAAATGTGATTCTTCATTCAAAACGCTGGTTTTTGCTATTGGGCTCTATTGAATAATGAATGTTTTGAATTTTCTCCAAAAGTAAAGTAGTTGCAAACTCATCCTTTTAGAGACTTGTTTGGGCTCATGAGAGGAGTAGAAAAACATCAAAAATTTCAGTCCTGCATGATTCTACCAAGAAATGTGTGTTCATTGAAACCGCTGGTTTTTGATAGTTTGGGCCCTATTGAATAATGAATGTTTTGAATTTTCTCCAAAAGTAAAGTAGTTGCAAACTCATCCTTTTAGAAACTTGTTTGGGCTGTTGAGAGGAGTAAAAAACCATCAAAAATTTCAATCCTGCATGATTCTACCAAGAAATGTGATTCTTCATTCAAAACGCTGGTTTTTGCTATTGGGCTCTATTGAATAATGAATGTTTTGAATTTTCTCCAAAAGTAAAGTAGTTGCAAACTCATCCTTTTAGAGACTTGTTTGGGCTCATGAGAGGAGTAGAAAAACATCAAAAATTTCAGTCCTGCATGATTCTACCAAGAAATGTGTGTTCATTCAAACCGCTGGTTTTTGATAGTTTGGGCCCTATTGAATAATGAATGTTTTGAATTTTCTCCAAAAGTAAAGTAGTTGCAAACTCATCCTTTTAGAAACTTGTTTGGGCTGTTGAGAGGAGTAAAAAACCATCAAAAATTTCAATCCTGCATGATTCTACCAAGAAATGTGATTCTTCATTCAAAACCTGATTTTTGCTATTGGGCTCTATTGAATAATGAATGTTTTGAATTTTCTCCAAAAGTAAAGTAGTTGCAAACTCATGCTTTTAGAGACTTGTTTGGGCTCATGAGAGGAG
The DNA here is from genome assembly GCF_039654945.1 of Dendrobates tinctorius. NCBI lineage: Eukaryota > Metazoa > Chordata > Amphibia > Anura > Dendrobatidae > Dendrobates > Dendrobates tinctorius. The sequence goes on along the minus strand of NW_027362141.1, from coordinate 738,707 downwards.
TAGAAAAACATCAAAAATTTCAGTCCTGCATGATTCTACCAAGAAATGTGTGTTCATTGAAACCGCTGGTTTTTGATAGTTTGGGCCCTATTGAATAATGAATGTTTTGAATTTTCTCCAAAAGTAAAGTAGTTGCAAACTCATCCTTTTAGAAACTTGTTTGGGCTGTTGAGAGGAGTAAAAAACCATCAAAAATTTCAATCCTGCATGATTCTACCAAGAAATGTGATTCTTCATTCAAAACGCTGGTTTTTGCTATTGGGCTCTATTGAATAATGAATGTTTTGAATTTTCTCCAAAAGTAAAGTAGTTGCAAACTCATCCTTTTAGAGACTTGTTTGGGCTCATGAGAGGAGTAGAAAAACATCAAAAATTTCAGTCCTGCATGATTCTACCAAGAAATGTGTGTTCATTCAAACCGCTGGTTTTTGATATTTTGGGCCCTATTGAATAATGAATGTTTTGAATTTTCTCCAAAAGTAAAGTAGTTGCAAACTCATCCTTTTAGAAACTTGTTTGGGCTGTTGAGAGGAGTAAAAAACCATCAAAAATTTCAATCCTGCATGATTCTACCAAGAAATGTGATTCTTCATTCAAAACCCCTGATTTTTGCTATTGGGGCTCTATTGAATAATGAATGTTTTGAATTTTCTCCAAAAGTAAAGTAGTTGCAAACTCATGCTTTTAGAGACTTGTTTGGGCTCATGAGAGGAGTAGAAAAACATCAAAAATTTCAGTCCTGCATGATTCTACCAAGAAATGTGTGTTCATTGAAACCGCTGGTTTTTGATAGTTTGGGCCCTATTGAATAATGAATGTTTTGAATTTTCTCCAAAAGTAAAGTAGTTGCAAACTCATCCTTTTAGAAACTTGTTTGGGCTGTTGAGAGGAGTAAAAAACCATCAAAAATTTCAATCCTGCATGATTCTACCAAGAAATGTGATTCTTCATTCAAAACCTGATTTTTGCTATTGGGCTCTATTGAATAATGAATGTTTTGAATTTTCTCCAAAAGTAAAGTAGTTGCAAACTCATGCTTTTAGAGACTTGTTTGGGCTCATGAGAGGAGTAGAAAAACATCAAAAATTTCAGTCCTGCATGATTCTACCAAGAAATGTGTGTTCATTGAAACCGCTGGTTTTTGATAGTTTGGGCCCTATTGAATAATGAATGTTTTGAATTTTCTCCAAAAGTAAAGTAGTTGCAAACTCATCCTTTTAGAAACTTGTTTGGGCTGTTGAGAGGAGTAAAAAACCATCAAAAATTTCAATCCTGCATGATTTTACCAAGAAATGTGATTCTTCATTCAAAACCTGATTTTTGCTATTGGGCTCTATTGAATAATGAATGTTTTGAATTTTCTCCAAAAGTAAAGTAGTTGCAAACTCATGCTTTTAGAGACTTGTTTGGGCTCATGAGAGGAGTAGAAAAACATCAAAAATTTCAGTCCTGCATGATTCTACCAAGAAATGTGTGTTCATTGAAACCGCTGGTTTTTGATAGTTTGGGCCCTATTGAATAATGAATGTTTTGAATTTTCTCCAAAAGTAAAGTAGTTGCAAACTCATCCTTTTAGAAACTTGTTTGGGCTGTTGAGAGGAGTAAAAAACCATCAAAAATTTCAATCCTGCATGATTCTACCAAGAAATGTGATTCTTCATTCAAAACGCTGGTTTTTGCTATTGGGCTCTATTGAATAATGAATGTTTTGAATTTTCTCCAAAAGTAAAGTAGTTGCAAACTCATGCTTTTAGAGACTTGTTTGGGCTCATGAGAGGAGTAGAAAAACATCAAAAATTTCAGTCCTGCATGATTCTACCAAGAAATGTGTGTTCATTGAAACCGCTGGTTTTTGATAGTTTGGGCCCTATTGAATAATGAATGTTTTGAATTTTCTCCAAAAGTAAAGTAGTTGCAAACTCATCCTTTTAGAAACTTGTTTGGGCTGTTGAGAGGAGTAAAAAACCATCAAAAATTTCAATCCTGCATGATTCTACCAAGAAATGTGATTCTTCATTCAAAACGCTGGTTTTTGCTATTGGGCTCTATTGAATAATGAATGTTTTGAATTTTCTCCAAAAGTAAAGTAGTTGCAAACTCATCCTTTTAGAGACTTGTTTGGGCTCATGAGAGGAGTAGAAAAACATCAAAAATTTCAGTCCTGCATGATTCTACCAAGAAATGTGTGTTCATTGAAACCGCTGGTTTTTGATAGTTTGGGCCCTATTGAATAATGAATGTTTTGAATTTTCTCCAAAAGTAAAGTAGTTGCAAACTCATCCTTTTAGAAACTTGTTTGGGCTGTTGAGAGGAGTAAAAAACCATCAAAAATTTCAATCCTGCATGATTCTACCAAGAAATGTGATTCTTCATTCAAAACGCTGGTTTTTGCTATTGGGCTCTATTGAATAATGAATGTTTTGAATTTTCTCCAAAAGTAAAGTAGTTGCAAACTCATCCTTTTAGAGACTTGTTTGGGCTCATGAGAGGAGTAGAAAAAAATCAAAAATTTCAGTCCTGCATGATTCTACCAAGAAATGTGTGTTCATTCAAACCGCTGGTTTTTGATATTTTGGGCCCTATTGAATAATGAATGTTTTGAATTTTCTCCAAAAGTAAAGTAGTTGCAAACTCATCCTTTTAGAAACTTGTTTGGGCTGTTGAGAGGAGTAAAAAACCATCAAAAATTTCAATCCTGCATGATTCTACCAAGAAATGTGATTCTTCATTCAAAACCTGATTTTTGCTATTGGGCTCTATTGAATAATGAATGTTTTGAATTTTCTCCAAAAGTAAAGTAGTTGCAAACTCATGCTTTTAGAGACTTGTTTGGGCTCATGAGAGGAGTAGAAAAACATCAAAAATTTCAGTCCTGCATGATTCTACCAAGAAGTGTGTGTTCATTCAAACCGCTGGTTTTTGATAGTTTGGGCCCTATTGAATAATGAATGTTTTGAATTTTCTCCAAAAGTAAAGTAGTTGCAAACTCATCCTTTTAGAAACTTGTTTGGGCTGTTGAGAGGAGTAAAAAACCATCAAAAATTTCAATCCTGCATGATTCTACCAAGAAATGTGATTCTTCATTCAAAACCTGATTTTTGCTATTGGGCTCTATTGAATAATGAATGTTTTGAATTTTCTCCAAAAGTAAAGTAGTTGCAAACTCATGCTTTTAGAGACTTGTTTGGGCTCATGAGAGGAGTAGAAAAACATCAAAAATTTCAGTCCTGCATGATTCTACCAAGAAATGTGTGTTCATTGAAACCGCTGGTTTTTGATAGTTTGGGCCCTATTGAATAATGAATGTTTTGAATTTTCTCCAAAAGTAAAGTAGTTGCAAACTCATCCTTTTAGAAACTTGTTTGGGCTGTTGAGAGGAGTAAAAAACCATCAAAAATTTCAATCCTGCATGATTCTACCAAGAAATGTGATTCTTCATTCAAAACGCTGGTTTTTGCTATTGGGCTCTATTGAATAATGAATGTTTTGAATTTTCTCCAAAAGTAAAGTAGTTGCAAACTCATCCTTTTAGAGACTTGTTTGGGCTCATGAGAGGAGTAGAAAAACATCAAAAATTTCAGTCCTGCATGATTCTACCAAGAAATGTGTGTTCATTCAAACCGCTGGTTTTTGATAGTTTGGGCCCTATTGAATAATGAATGTTTTGAATTTTCTCCAAAAGTAAAGTAGTTGCAAACTCATCCTTTTAGAAACTTGTTTGGGCTGTTGAGAGGAGTAAAAAACCATCAAAAATTTCAATCCTGCATGATTCTACCAAGAAATGTGATTCTTCATTCAAAACCTGATTTTTGCTATTGGGCTCTATTGAATAATGAATGTTTTGAATTTTCTCCAAAAGTAAAGTAGTTGCAAACTCATGCTTTTAGAGACTTGTTTGGGCTCATGAGAGGAGTAGAAAAACATCAAAAATTTCAGTCCTGCATGATTCTACCAAGAAATGTGTGTTCATTGAAACCGCTGGTTTTTGATAGTTTGGGCCCTATTGAATAATGAATGTTTTGAATTTTCTCCAAAAGTAAAGTAGTTGCAAACTCATCCTTTTAGAAACTTGTTTGGGCTGTTGAGAGGAGTAAAAAACCATCAAAAATTTCAATCCTGCATGATTCTACCAAGAAATGTGATTCTTCATTCAAACGCTGGTTTTTGCTATTGGGCTCTATTGAATAATGAATGTTTTGAATTTTCTCCAAAAGTAAAGTAGTTGCAAACTCATCCTTTTAGAGACTTGTTTGGGCTCATGAGAGGAGTAGAAAAAAATCAAAAATTTCAGTCCTGCATGATTCTACCAAGAAATGTGTGTTCATTCAAACCGCTGGTTTTTGATAGTTTGGGCCCTATTGAATAATGAATGTTTTGAATTTTCTCCAAAAGTAAAGTAGTTGCAAACTCATCCTTTTAGAAACTTGTTTGGGCTGTTGAGAGGAGTAAAAAACCATCAAAAATTTCAATCCTGCATGATTCTACCAAGAAATGTGATTCTTCATTCAAAACCTGATTTTTGCTATTGGGCTCTATTGAATAATGAATGTTTTGAATTTTCTCCAAAAGTAAAGTAGTTGCAAACTCATGCTTTTAGAGACTTGTTTGGGCTCATGAGAGGAGTAGAAAAACATCAAAAATTTCAGTCCTGCATGATTCTACCAAGAAATGTGTGTTCATTCAAACCGCTGGTTTTTGATAGTTTGGGCCCCTATTGAATAATGAATGTTTTGAATTTTCTCCAAAAGTAAAGTAGTTGCAAACTCATCCTTTTAGAAACTTGTTTGGGCTGTTGAGAGGAGTAAAAAAACCATCAAAAATTTCAATCCTGCATGATTCTACCAAGAAATGTGATTCTTCATTCAAAACCTGATTTTTGCTATTGGGCTCTATTGAATAATGAATGTTTTGAATTTTCTCCAAAAGTAAAGTAGTTGCAAACTCATGCTTTTAGAGACTTGTTTGGGCTCATGAGAGGAGTAGAAAAACATCAAAAATTTCAGTCCTGCATGATTCTACCAAGAAATGTGTGTTCATTGAAACCGCTGGTTTTTGATAGTTTGGGCCCTATTGAATAATGAATGTTTGAATTTTCTCCAAAAGTAAAGTAGTTGCAAACTCATCCTTTTAGAAACTTGTTTGGGCTGTTGAGAGGAGTAAAAAACCATCAAAAATTTCAATCCTGCATGATTCTACCAAGAAATGTGATTCTTCATTCAAAACGCTGGTTTTTGCTATTGGGCTCTATTGAATAATGAATGTTTTGAATTTTCTCCAAAAGTAAAGTAGTTGCAAACTCATGCTTTTAGAGACTTGTTTGGGCTCATGAGAGGAGTAGAAAAACATCAAAAATTTCAGTCCTGCATGATTCTACCAAGAAATGTGTGTTCATTCAAACCGCTGGTTTTTGATATTTTGGGCCCTATTGAATAATGAATGTTTTGAATTTTCTCCAAAAGTAAAGTAGTTGCAAACTCATCCTTTTAGAAACTTGTTTGGGCTGTTGAGAGGAGTAAAAAACCATCAAAAATTTCAATCCTGCATGATTCTACCAAGAAATGTGATTCTTCATTCAAAACCTGATTTTTGCTATTGGGCTCTATTGAATAATGAATGTTTTGAATTTTCTCCAAAAGTAAAGTAGTTGCAAACTCATGCTTTTAGAGACTTGTTTGGGCTCATGAGAGGAGTAGAAATAACATCAAAAATTTCAGTCCTGCATGATTCTACCAAGAAATGTGTGTTCATTGAAACCGCTGGTTTTTGATAGTTTGGGCCCTATTGAATAATGAATGTTTTGAATTTTCTCCAAAAGTAAAGTAGTTGCAAACTCATCCTTTTAGAAACTTGTTTGGGCTGTTGAGAGGAGTAAAAAACCATCAAAAATTTCAATCCTGCATGATTCTACCAAGAAATGTGATTCTTCATTCAAAACCTGATTTTTGCTATTGGGCTCTATTGAATAATGAATGTTTTGAATTTTCTCCAAAAGTAAAGTAGTTGCAAACTCATGCTTTTAGAGACTTGTTTGGGCTCATGAGAGGAGTAGAAAAACATCAAAAATTTCAGTCCTGCACGACTCTACCAAGAAATGTGTGTTCATTCAAACCGCTGGTTTTTGATATTTTGTGCCCTATTGAATAATGAATGTTTTGAATTTTCTCCAAAAGTAAAGTAGTTGCAAACTCATCCTTTTAGAAACTTGTTTGGGCTGTTGAGAGGAGTAAAAAACCATCAAAAATTTCAATTCTGCATGATTCTACCAAGAAATGTGATTCTTCATTCAAAACCTGATTTTTGCTATTGGGCTCTATTGAATAATGAATGTTTTGAATTTTCTCCAAAAGTAAAGTAGTTGCAAACTCATGCTTTTAGAGACTTGTTTGGGCTCATGAGAGGAGTAGAAAAACATCAAAAATTTCAGTCCTGCATGATTCTACCAAGAAATGTGTGTTCATTGAAACCGCTGGTTTTTGATAGTTTGGGCCCTATTGAATAATGAATGTTTTGAATTTTCTCCAAAAGTAAAGTAATTGCAAACTCATCCTTTTAGAAACTTGTTTGGGCTGTTGAGAGGAGTAAAAAACCATCAAAAATTTCAATCCTGCATGATTCTACCAAGAAATGTGATTCTTCATTCAAAACGCTGGTTTTTGCTATTGGGCTCTATTGAATAATGAATGTTTTGAATTTTCTCCAAAAGTAAAATAGTTGCAAACTCATCCTTTTAGAGACTTGTTTGGGCTCATGAGAGGAGTAGAAAAAAATCAAAAATTTCAGTCCTGCACGATTCTACCAAGAAATGTGTGTTCATTCAAACCGCTGGTTTTTGATATTTTGGGCCCTATTGAATAATGAATGTTTTGAATTTTCTCCAAAAGTAAAGTAGTTGCAAACTCATCCTTTTAGAAACTTGTTTGGGCTGTTGAGAGGAGTAAAAAACCATCAAAAATTTCAATCCTGCATGATTCTACCAAGAAATGTGATTCTTCATTCAAAACCTGATTTTTGCTATTGGGCTCTATTGAATAATGAATGTTTTGAATTTTCTCCAAAAGTAAAGTAGTTGCAAACTCATGCTTTTAGAGACTTGTTTGGGCTCATGAGAGGAGTAGAAAAACATCAAAAATTTCAGTCCTGCATGATTCTACCAAGAAATGTGTGTTCATTCAAACCGCTGGTTTTTGATAGTTTGGGCCCTATTGAATAATGAATGTTTTGAATTTTCTCCAAAAGTAAAGTAGTTGCAAACTCATCCTTTTAGAAACTTGTTTGGGCTGTTGAGAGGAGTAAAAAACCATCAAAATTTCAATCCTGCATGATTCTACCAAGAAATGTGATTCTTCATTCAAAACCTGATTTTTGGCTATTGGGCTCTATTGAATAATGAATGTTTTGAATTTTCTCCAAAAGTAAAGTAGTTGCAAACTCATGCTTTTAGAGACTTGTTTGGGCTCATGAGAGGAGTAGAAAAACATCAAAAATTTCAGTCCTGCATGATTCTACCAAGAAATGTGTGTTCATTGAAACTGCTGGTTTTTGATAGTTTGGGCCCTATTGAATAATGAATGTTTTGAATTTTCTCCAAAAGTAAAGTAGTTGCAAACTCATCCTTTTAGAAACTTGTTTGGGCTGTTGAGAGGAGTAAAAAAACCATCAAAAATTTCAATCCTGCATGATTCTACCAAGAAATGTGATTCTTCATTCAAAACGCTGGTTTTTGCTATTGGGCTCTATTGAATAATGAATGTTTTGAATTTCTCCAAAAGTAAAAGTAGTTGCAAACTCATGCTTTTAGGAGACTTGTTTGGGCTCATGAGAGGAGTAGAAAAACATCAAAAATTTCAGTCCTGCATGATTCTACCAAGAAATGTGTGTTCATTCAAACCGCTGGTTTTTGATATTTTGGGCCCTATTGAATAATGAATGTTTTGAATTTTCTCCAAAAGTAAAGTAGTTGCAAACTCATCCTTTTAGAAACTTGTTTGGCTGTTGAGAGGAGTAAAAAACCATCAAAAATTTCAATTCTGCATGATTCTACCAAGAAATGTGATTCTTCATTCAAAACCTGATTTTTGCTATTGGGCTCTATTGAATAATGAATGTTTTGAATTTTCTCCAAAAGTAAAGTAGTTGCAAACTCATGCTTTAGAGACTTGTTTGGGCTCATGAGAGGAGTAGAAAAACATCAAAAATTTCAGTCCTGCATGATTCTACCAAGAAATGTGTGTTCATTGAAACCGCTGGTTTTTGATAGTTTGGGCCCTATTTCTCGAATAGGGCCCAAACTATCAAAAACCAGCGGTTTCAATGAACACACATTTCTTGGTAGAATCATGCAGGACTGAAATTTTTGATGTTTTTCTACTCCTCTCATGAGCCCAAACAAGTCTCTAAAAGCATGAGTTTGCAACTACTTTACTTTTGGAGAAAATTCAAAACATTCATTATTCAATAGAGCCCAATAGCAAAAATCAGGTTTTGAATGAAGAATCACATTTCTTGGTAGAATCATGCAGAATTGAAATTTTTGATGGTTTTTTACTCCTCTCAACAGCCCAAACAAGTTTCTAAAAGGATGAGTTTGCAACTACTTTACTTTTGGAGAAAATTCAAAACATTCATTATTCAATAGGGCACAAAATATCAAAAACCAGCGGTTTGAATGAACACACATTTCTTGGTAGAATCATGCAGGACTGAAATTTTTGATGTTTTTCTACTCCTCTCATGAGCCCAAACAAGTCTCTAAAAGCATGAGTTTGCAACTACTTTACTTTTGGAGAAAATTCAAAACATTCATTATTCAATAGAGCCCAATAGCAAAAACCAGCGTTTTGAATGAAGAATCACATTTCTTGGTAGAATCATGCAGGATTGAAATTTTTGATGGTTTTTTACTCCTCTCAACAGCCCAAACAAGTTTCTAAAAGGATGAGTTTGCAACTACTTTACTTTTGGAGAAAATTCAAAACATTCATTATTCAATAGGGCCCAAACTATCAAAAACCAGCAGTTTCAATGAACACACATTTCTTGGTAGAATCATGCAGGACTGAAATTTTTGATGTTTTTCTACTCCTCTCATGAGCCCAAACAAGTCTCTAAAAGCATGAGTTTGCAACTACTTTACTTTTGGAGAAAATTCAAAACATTCATTATTCAATAGAGCCCAATAGCAAAAATCAGGTTTTGAATGAAGAGTCACATTTCTTGGTAGAATCATGCAGGATTGAAATTTTTGATGGTTTTTTACTCCTCTCAACAGCCCAAACAAGTTTCTAAAAGGATGAGTTTGCAACTACTTTACTTTTGGAGAAAATTCAAAACATTCATTATTCAATAGGGCCCAAACTATCAAAAACAAGCGGTTTGAATGAACACACATTTCTTGGTAGAATCATGCAGGACTGAAATTTTTGATGTTTTTCTACTCCTCTCATGAGCCCAAACAAGTCTCTAAAAGCATGAGTTTGCAACTACTTTACTTTTGGAGAAAATTCAAAACATTCATTATTCAATAGAGCCCAATAGCAAAAATCAGGTTTTGAATGAAGAATCACATTTCTTGGTAGAATCATGCAGGATTGAAATTTTTGATGGTTTTTTACTCCTCTCAACAGCCCAAACAAGTTTCTAAAAGGATGAGTTTGCAACTACTTTACTTTTGGAGAAAATTCAAACATTCATTATTCAATAGGGCCCAAAATATCAAAAACCAGCGGTTTGAATGAACACACATTTCTTGGTAGAATCGTGCAGGACTGAAATTTTTGATTTTTTTCTACTCCTCTCATGAGCCCAAACAAGTCTCTAAAAGGATGAGTTTTGCAACTATTTTACTTTTGGAGAAAATTCAAAACATTCATTATTCAATAGAGCCCAATAGCAAAAACCAGCGTTTTGAATGAAGAATCACATTTCTTGGTAGAATCATGCAGGATTGAAATTTTTGATGGTTTTTTACTCCTCTCAACAGCCCAAACAAGTTTCTAAAAGGATGAGTTTGCAATTACTTTACTTTTGGAGAAAATTCAAAACATTCATTATTCAATAGGGCCCCAAACTATCAAAAACCAGCGGTTTCAATGAACACACATTTCTTGTAGAATCATGCAGGACTGAAATTTTTGATGTTTTTCTACTCCTCTCATGAGCCCAAACAAGTCTCTAAAAGCATGAGTTTGCAACTACTTTACTTTTGGAGAAAATTCAAAACATTCATTATTCAATAGAGCCCAATAGCAAAAATCAGGTTTTGAATGAAGAATCACATTTCTTGGTAGAATCATGCAGAATTGAAATTTTTGATGGTTTTTTACTCCTCTCAACAGCCCAAACAAGTTTCTAAAAGGATGAGTTTGCAACTACTTTACTTTTGGAGAAAATTCAAAACATTCATTATTCAATAGGGCACAAAATATCAAAAACCAGCGGTTTGAATGAACACACATTTCTTGGTAGAATCGTGCAGGACTGAAATTTTTGATGTTTTTCTACTCCTCTCATGAGCCCAAACAAGTCTCTAAAAGCATGAGTTTGCAACTACTTTACTTTTGGAGAAAATTCAAAACATTCATTATTCAATAGAGCCCAATAGCAAAAATCAGGTTTTGAATGAAGAATCACATTTCTTGGTAGAATCATGCAGGATTGAAATTTTTGATGGTTTTTTACTCCTCTCAACAGCCCAAACAAGTTTCTAAAAGGATGAGTTTGCAACTACTTTACTTTTGGAGAAAATTCAAAACATTCATTATTCAATAGGGCCCAAACTATCAAAAACCAGCGGTTTCAATGAACACACATTTCTTGGTAGAATCATGCAGGACTGAAATTTTTGATGTTTTTCTACTCCTCTCATGAGCCCAAACAAGTCTCTAAAAGCATGAGTTTGCAACTACTTTACTTTTGGAGAAAATTCAAAACATTCATTATTCAATAGAGCCCAATAGCAAAAATCAGGTTTTGAATGAAGAATCACATTTCTTGGTAGAATCATGCAGAATTGAAATTTTTGATGGTTTTTTACTCCTCTCAACAGCCCAAACAAGTTTCTAAAAGGATGAGTTTGCAACTACTTTACTTTTGGAGAAAATTCAAAACATTCATTATTCAATAGGGCACAAAATATCAAAAACCAGCGGTTTGAATGAACACACATTTCTTGGTAGAATCATGCAGGACTGAAATTTTTGATGTTTTTCTACTCCTCTCATGAGCCCAAACAAGTCTCTAAAAGGATGAGTTTGCAACTACTTTACTTTTGGAGAAAATTCAAAACATTCATTATTCAATAGAGCCCAATAGCAAAAACCAGCGTTTTGAATGAAGAATCACATTTCTTGGTAGAATCATGCAGGATTGAAATTTTTGATGGTTTTTTACTCCTCTCAACAGCCCAAACAAGTTTCTAAAAGGATGAGTTTGCAACTACTTTACTTTTGGAGAAAATTCAAAACATTCATTATTCAATAGGGCCCAAACTATCAAAAACCAGCAGTTTCAATGAACACACATTTCTTGGTAGAATCATGCAGGACTGAAATTTTTGATGTTTTTCTACTCCTCTCATGAGCCCAAACAAGTCTCTAAAAGCATGAGTTTGCAACTACTTTACTTTTGGAGAAAATTCAAAACATTCATTATTCAATAGAGCCCAATAGCAAAAATCAGGTTTTGAATGAAGAATCACATTTCTTGGTAGAATCATGCAGGATTGAAATTTTTGATGGTTTTTTACTCCTCTCAACAGCCCAAACAAGTTTCTAAAAGGATGAGTTTGCAACTACTTTACTTTTGGAGAAAATTCAAAACATTCATTATTCAATAGGGCCCAAACTATCAAAAACAAGCGGTTTGAATGAACACACATTTCTTGGTAGAATCATGCAGGACTGAAATTTTTGATGTTTTTCTACTCCTCTCATGAGCCCAAACAAGTCTCTAAAAGCATGAGTTTGCAACTACTTTACTTTTGGAGAAAATTCAAAACATTCATTATTCAATAGAGTCCAATAGCAAAAATCAGGTTTTGAATGAAGAATCACATTTCTTGGTAGAATCATGCAGGATTGAAATTTTTGATGGTTTTTTACTCCTCTCAACAGCCCAAACAAGTTTCTAAAAGGATGAGTTTGCAACTACTTTACTTTTGGAGAAAATTCAAAACATTCATTATTCAATAGGGCCCAAAATATCAAAAACCAGCGGTTTGAATGAACACACATTTCTTGGTAGAATCGTGCAGGACTGAAATTTTTGATTTTTTTCTACTCCTCTCATGAGCCCAAACAAGTCTCTAAAAGGATGAGTTTGCAACTATTTTACTTTTGGAGAAAATTCAAAACATTCATTATTCAATAGAGCCCAATAGCAAAAACCAGCGTTTTGAATGAAGAATCACATTTCTTGGTAGAATCATGCAGGATTGAAATTTTTGATGGTTTTTTACTCCTCTCAACAGCCCAAACAAGTTTCTAAAAGGATGAGTTTGCAATTACTTTACTTTTGGAGAAAATTCAAAACATTCATTATTCAATAGGGCCCAAACTATCAAAAACCAGCGGTTTCAATGAACACACATTTCTTGGTAGAATCATGCAGGACTGAAATTTTTGATGTTTTTCTACTCCTCTCATGAGCCCAAACAAGTCTCTAAAAGCATGAGTTTGCAACTACTTTACTTTTGGAGAAAATTCAAAACATTCATTATTCAATAGAGCCCAATAGCAAAAATCAGGTTTTGAATGAAGAATCACATTTCTTGGTAGAATCATGCAGAATTGAAATTTTTGATGGTTTTTTACTCCTCTCAACAGCCCAAACAAGTTTCTAAAAGGATGAGTTTGCAACTACTTTACTTTTGGAGAAAATTCAAAACATTCATTATTCAATAGGGCACAAAATATCAAAAACCAGCGGTTTGAATGAACACACATTTCTTGGTAGAGTCGTGCAGGACTGAAATTTTTGATGTTTTTCTACTCCTCTCATGAGCCCAAACAAGTCTCTAAAAGGATGAGTTTGCAACTACTTTACTTTTGGAGAAAATTCAAAACATTCATTATTCAATAGAGCCCAATAGCAAAAACCAGCGTTTTGAATGAAGAATCACATTTCTTGGTAGAATCATGCAGGATTGAAATTTTTGATGGTTTTTTACTCCTCTCAACAGCCCAAACAAGTTTCTAAAAGGATGAGTTTGCAACTACTTTACTTTTGGAGAAAATTCAAAACATTCATTATTCAATAGGGCCCAAACTATCAAAAACCAGCGGTTTCAATGAACACACATTTCTTGGTAGAATCATGCAGGACTGAAATTTTTGATGTTTTTCTACTCCTCTCATGAGCCCAAACAAGTCTCTAAAAGCATGAGTTTGCAACTACTTTACTTTTGGAGAAAATTCAAAACATTCATTATTCAATAGAGCCCAATAGCAAAAATCAGGTTTTGAATGAAGAATCACATTTCTTGGTAGAATCATGCAGGATTGAAATTTTTGATGGTTTTTTACTCCTCTCAACAGCCCAAACAATTTTCTAAAAGGATGAGTTTGCAACTACTTTACTTTTGGAGAAAATTCAAAACATTCATTATTCAATAGGGCCCAAACTATCAAAAACCAGCGGTTTGAATGAACACACATTTCTTGGTAGAATCATGCAGGACTGAAATTTTTGATGTTTTTCTACTCCTCTCATGAGCCCAAACAAGTCTCTAAAAGCATGAGTTTGCAACTACTTTACTTTTGGAGAAAATTCAAAACATTCATTATTCAATAGAGTCCAATAGCAAAAATCAGGTTTTGAATGAAGAATCACATTTCTTGGTAGAATCATGCAGGATTGAAATTTTTGATGGTTTTTTACTCCTCTCAACAGCCCAAACAAGTTTCTAAAAGGATGAGTTTGCAACTACTTTACTTTTGGAGAAAATTCAAAACATTCATTATTCAATAGGGCCCAAAATATCAAAAACCAGCGGTTTGAATGAACACACATTTCTTGGTAGAATCGTGCAGGACTGAAATTTTTGATTTTTTTCTACTCCTCTCATGAGCCCAAACAAGTCTCTAAAAGGATGAGTTTGCAACTATTTTACTTTTGGAGAAAATTCAAAACATTCATTATTCAATAGAGCCCAATAGCAAAAACCAGCGTTTTGAATGAAGAATCACATTTCTTGGTAGAATCATGCAGGATTGAAATTTTTGATGGTTTTTTACTCCTCTCAACAGCCCAAACAAGTTTCTAAAAGGATGAGTTTGCAATTACTTTACTTTTGGAGAAAATTCAAAACATTCATTATTCAATAGGGCCCAAACTATCAAAAACCAGCAGTTTCAATGAACACACATTTCTTGGTAGAATCATGCAGGACTGAAATTTTTGATGTTTTTCTACTCCTCTCATGAGCCCAAACAAGTCTCTAAAAGGATGAGTTTGCAACTACTTTACTTTTGGAGAAAATTCAAAACATTCATTATTCAATAGAGCCCAATAGCAAAAACCAGCGTTTTGAATGAAGAATCACATTTCTTGGTAGAATCATGCAGAATTGAAATTTTTGATGGTTTTTTACTCCTCTCAACAGCCCAAACAAGTTTCTAAAAGGATGAGTTTGCAACTACTTTACTTTTGGAGAAAATTCAAAACATTCATTATTCAATAGGGCCCAAACTATCAAAAACCAGCGGTTTCAATGAACACACATTTCTTGGTAGAATCATGCAGGACTGAAATTTTTGATGTTTTTCTACTCCTCTCATGAGCCCAAACAAGTCTCTAAAAGCATGAGTTGGCAACTACTTTACTTTTGGAGAAAATTCAAAACATTCATTATTCAATAGAGCCCAATAGCAAAAACCAGCGTTTTGAATGAAGAATCACATTTCTTGGTAGAATCATGCAGGATTGAAATTTTTGATGGTTTTTTACTCCTCTCAACAGCCCAAACAAGTTTCTAAAAGGATGAGTTTGCAACTACTTTACTTTTGGAGAAAATTCAAAACATTCATTATTCAATAGGGCCCAAACTATCAAAAACCAGCGGTTTCAATGAACACACATTTCTTGGTAGAATCATGCAGGACTGAAATTTTTGATGTTTTTCTACTCCTCTCATGAGCCCAAACAAGTCTCTAAAAGCATGAGTTTGCAACTACTTTACTTTTGGAGAAAATTCAAAACATTCATTATTCAATAGAGCCCAATAGCAAAAATCAGGTTTTGAATGAAGAATCACATTTCTTGGTAGAATCATGCAGGATTGAAATTTTTGATGGTTTTTTACTCCTCTCAACAGCCCAAACAAGTTTCTAAAAGGATGAGTTTGCAACTACTTTACTTTTGGAGAAAATTCAAAACATTCATTATTCAATAGGGCCCAAACTATCAAAAACCAGCGGTTTCAATGAACACACATTTCTTGGTAGAATCATGCAGGACTGAAATTTTTGATGTTTTTCTACTCCTCTCATGAGCCCAAACAAGTCTCTAAAAGCATGAGTTTGCAACTACTTTACTTTTGGAGAAAATTCAAAACATTCATTATTCAATAGAGCCCAATAGCAAAAATCAGGTTTTGAATGAAGAATCACATTTCTTGGTAGAATCATGCAGGATTGAAATTTTTGATGGTTTTTTACTCCTCTCAACAGCCCAAACAAGTTTCTAAAAGGATGAGTTTGCAACTACTTTACTTTTGGAGAAAATTCAAAACATTCATTATTCAATAGGGCCCAAACTATCAAAAACCAGCGGTTTCAATGAACACACATTTCTTGGTAGAATCATGCAGGACTGAAATTTTTGATGTTTTTCTACTCCTCTCATGAGCCCAAACAAGTCTCTAAAAGCATGAGTTTGCAACTACTTTACTTTTGGAGAAAATTCAAAACATTCATTATTCAATAGAGCCCAATAGCAAAAATCAGGTTTTGAATGAAGAATCACATTTCTTGGTAGAATCATGCAGGATTGAAATTTTTGATGGTTTTTTACTCCTCTCAACAGCCCAAACAAGTTTCTAAAAGGATGAGTTTGCAACTACTTTACTTTTGGAGAAAATTCAAAACATTCATTATTCAATAGGGCCCAAAATATCAAAAACCAGCGGTTTGAATGAACACACATTTCTTGGTAGAATCGTGCAGGACTGAAATTTTTGATGTTTTTCTACTCCTCTCATGAGCCCAAACAAGTCTCTAAAAGGATGAGTTTGCAACTACTTTACTTTTGGAGAAAATTCAAAACAT
Source organism: Dendrobates tinctorius (assembly GCF_039654945.1). Lineage (NCBI taxonomy): Eukaryota > Metazoa > Chordata > Amphibia > Anura > Dendrobatidae > Dendrobates > Dendrobates tinctorius. The sequence continues at coordinate 722,445 of NW_027362141.1, read as the reverse complement.
TCATTATTCAATAGAGCCCAATAGCAAAAACCAGCGTTTTGAATGAAGAATCACATTTCTTGGTAGAATCATGCAGGATTGAAATTTTTGATGGTTTTTTACTCCTCTCAACAGCCCAAACAAGTTTCTAAAAGGATGAGTTTGCAACTACTTTACTTTTGGAGAAAATTCAAAACATTCATTATTCAATAGGGCCCAAACTATCAAAAACCAGCGGTTTCAATGAACACACATTTCTTGGTAGAATCATGCAGGACTGAAATTTTTGATGTTTTTCTACTCCTCTCATGAGCCCAAACAAGTCTCTAAAAGCATGAGTTTGCAACTACTTTACTTTTGGAGAAAATTCAAAACATTCATTATTCAATAGAGCCCAATAGCAAAAATCAGGTTTTGAATGAAGAATCACATTTCTTGGTAGAATCATGCAGGATTGAAATTTTTGATGGTTTTTTACTCCTCTCAACAGCCCAAACAAGTTTCTAAAAGGATGAGTTTGCAACTACTTTACTTTTGGAGAAAATTCAAAACATTCATTATTCAATAGGGCCCAAAATATCAAAAACCAGCGGTTTGAATGAACACACATTTCTTGGTAGAATCGTGCAGGACTGAAATTTTTGATTTTTTTCTAATCCTCTCATGAGCCCAAACAAGTCTCTAAAAGGATGAGTTTGCAACTATTTTACTTTTGGAGAAAATTCAAAACATTCATTATTCAATAGAGCCCAATAGCAAAAACCAGCGTTTTGAATGAAGAATCACATTTCTTGGTAGAATCATGCAGGATTGAAATTTTTGATGGTTTTTTACTCCTCTCAACAGCCCAAACAAGTTTCTAAAAGGATGAGTTTGCAATTACTTTACTTTTGGAGAAAATTCAAAACATTCATTATTCAATAGGGCCCAAACTATCAAAAACCAGCGGTTTCAATGAACACACATTTCTTGGTAGAATCATGCAGGACTGAAATTTTTGATGTTTTTCTACTCCTCTCATGAGCCCAAACAAGTCTCTAAAAGGATGAGTTTGCAACTACTTTACTTTTGGAGAAAATTCAAAACATTCATTATTCAATAGAGCCCAATAGCAAAAACCAGCGTTTTGAATGAAGAATCACATTTCTTGGTAGAATCATGCAGAATTGAAATTTTTGATGGTTTTTTACTCCTCTCAACAGCCCAAACAAGTTTCTAAAAGGATGAGTTTGCAACTACTTTACTTTTGGAGAAAATTCAAAACATTCATTATTCAATAGGGCCCAAACTATCAAAACCAGCGGTTTCAATGAACACACATTTCTTGGTAGAATCATGCAGGACTGAAATTTTTGATGTTTTTCTACTCCTCTCATGAGCCCAAACAAGTCTCTAAAAGGATGAGTTTGCAACTACTTTACTTTTGGAGAAAATTCAAAACATTCATTATTCAATAGAGCCCAATAGCAAAAACCAGCGTTTTGAATGAAGAATCACATTTCTTGGTAGAATCATGCAGGATTGAAATTTTTGATGGTTTTTTACTCCTCTCAACAGCCCAAACAAGTTTCTAAAAGGATGAGTTTGCAACTACTTTACTTTTGGAGAAAATTCAAAACATTCATTATTCAATAGGGCCCAAACTATCAAAAACCAGCGGTTTGAATGAACACACATTTCTTGGTAGAATCGTGCAGGACTGAAATTTTTGATGTTTTTCAACTCCTCTCATGAGCCCAAACAAGTCTCTAAAAGGATGAGTTTGCAACTACTTTACTTTTGGAGAAAATTCAAAACATTCATTATTCAATAGAGATCAATAGCAAAAATCAGGTTTTGAATGAAGAATCACATTTCTTGGTAGAATCATGCAGGATTGAAATTTTTGATGGTTTTTTACTCCTCTCAACAGCCCAAACAAGATTCTAAAAGGATGAGTTTGCAACTACTTTACTTTTGGAGAAAATTCAAAACATTCATTATTCAATAGAGCCCAATAGCAAAAATCAGGTTTTGAATGAAGAATCACATTTCTTGGTAGAATCATGCAGGATTGAAATTTTTGATGGTTTTTTACTCCTCTCAACAGCCCAAACAAGATTCTAAAAGGATGAGTTTGCAACTACTTTACTTTTGGAGAAAATTCAAAACATTCATTATTCAATAGGGCCCAAAATATCAAAAACCAGCGGTTTGAATGAACACACATTTCTTGGTAGAATCGTGCAGGACTGAAATTTTTGATGTTTTTCTACTCCTATCATGAGTCCAAACAAGTCTCTAAAAGGATGAGTTTGCAACTACTTTACTTTTGGAGAAAATTCAAAACATTCATTATTCAATAGAGCCCAATAGCAAAAACCAGCGTTTTGAATGAAGAATCACATTTCTTGGTAGAATCATGCAGGATTGAAATTTTTGATGGTTTTTTACTCCTCTCAACAGCCCAAACAAGTTTCTAAAAGGATGAGTTTGCAACTACTTTACTTTTGGAGAAAATTCAAAACATTCATTATTCAATAGGGCCCAAACTATCAAAAACCAGCGGTTTCAATGAACACACATTTCTTGGTAGAATCATGCAGGACTGAAATTTTTGATGTTTTTCTACTCCTCTCATGAGCCCAAACAAGTCTCTAAAAGCATGAGTTTGCAACTACTTTACTTTTGGAGAAAATTCAAAACATTCATTATTCAATAGAGCCCAATAGCAAAAACCAGCGTTTTGAATGAAGAATCACATTTCTTGGTAGAATCATGCAGGATTGAAATTTTTGATGGTTTTTTACTCCTCTCAACAGCCCAAACAAGTTTCTAAAAGGATGAGTTTGCAACTACTTTACTTTTGGAGAAAATTCAAAACATTCATTATTCAATAGGGCCCAAACTATCAAAAACCAGCGGTTTCAATGAACACACATTTCTTGGTAGAATCATGCAGGACTGAAATTTTTGATGTTTTTCTACTCCTCTCATGAGCCCAAACAAGTCTCTAAAAGCATGAGTTTGCAACTACTTTACTTTTGGAGAAAATTCAAAACATTCATTATTCAATAGAGCCCAATAGCAAAAATCAGGTTTTGAATGAAGAATCACATTTCTTGGTAGAATCATGCAGAATTGAAATTTTTGATGGTTTTTTACTCCTCTCAACAGCCCAAACAAGTTTCTAAAAGGATGAGTTTGCAACTACTTTACTTTTGGAGAAAATTCAAAACATTCATTATTCAATAGGGCACAAAATATCAAAAACCAGCGGTTTGAATGAACACACATTTCTTGGTAGAGTCGTGCAGGACTGAAATTTTTGATGTTTTTCTACTCCTCTCATGAGCCCAAACAAGTCTCTAAAAGGATGAGTTTGCAACTACTTTACTTTTGGAGAAAATTCAAAACATTCATTATTCAATAGAGCCCAATAGCAAAAACCAGCGTTTTGAATGAAGAATCACATTTCTTGGTAGAATCATGCAGGATTGAAATTTTTGATGGTTTTTTACTCCTCTCAACAGCCCAAACAAGTTTCTAAAAGGATGAGTTTGCAACTACTTTACTTTTGGAGAAAATTCAAAACATTCATTATTCAATAGGGCCCAAACTATCAAAAACCAGCAGTTTCAATGAACACACATTTCTTGGTAGAATCATGCAGGACTGAAATTTTTGATGTTTTTCTACTCCTCTCATGAGCCCAAACAAGTCTCTAAAAGCATGAGTTTGCAACTACTTTACTTTTGGAGAAAATTCAAAACATTCATTATTCAATAGAGCCCAATAGCAAAAATCAGGTTTTGAATGAAGAATCACATTTCTTGGTAGAATCATGCAGGATTGAAATTTTTGATGGTTTTTTACTCCTCTCAGCAGCCCAAACAATTTTCTAAAAGGATGAGTTTGCAACTACTTTACTTTTGGAGAAAATTCAAAACATTCATTATTCAATAGGGCCCAAACTATCAAAAACAAGCGGTTTGAATGAACACACATTTCTTGGTAGAATCATGCAGGACTGAAATTTTTGATGTTTTTCTACTCCTCTCATGAGCCCAAACAAGTCTCTAAAAGCATGAGTTTGCAACTACTTTACTTTTGGAGAAAATTCAAAACATTCATTATTCAATAGAGTCCAATAGCAAAAATCAGGTTTTGAATGAAGAATCACATTTCTTGGTAGAATCATGCAGGATTGAAATTTTTGATGGTTTTTTACTCCTCTCAACAGCCCAAACAAGTTTCTAAAAGGATGAGTTTGCAACTACTTTACTTTTGGAGAAAATTCAAAACATTCATTATTCAATAGGGCCCAAAATATCAAAAACCAGCGGTTTGAATGAACACACATTTCTTGGTAGAATCGTGCAGGACTGAAATTTTTGATTTTTTTCTACTCCTCTCATGAGCCCAAACAAGTCTCTAAAAGGATGAGTTTGCAACTATTTTACTTTTGGAGAAAATTCAAAACATTCATTATTCAATAGAGCCCAATAGCAAAAACCAGCGTTTTGAATGAAGAATCACATTTCTTGGTAGAATCATGCAGGATTGAAATTTTTGATGGTTTTTTACTCCTCTCAACAGCCCAAACAAGTTTCTAAAAGGATGAGTTTGCAATTACTTTACTTTTGGAGAAAATTCAAAACATTCATTATTCAATAGGGCCCAAACTATCAAAAACCAGCGGTTTCAATGAACACACATTTCTTGGTAGAATCATGCAGGACTGAAATTTTTGATGTTTTTCTACTCCTCTCATGAGCCCAAACAAGTCTCTAAAAGCATGAGTTTGCAACTACTTTACTTTTGGAGAAAATTCAAAACATTCATTATTCAATAGAGCCCAATAGCAAAAACCAGCGTTTTGAATGAAGAATCACATTTCTTGGTAGAATCATGCAGGATTGAAATTTTTGATGGTTTTTTACTCCTCTCAACAGCCCAAACAAGTTTCTAAAAGGATGAGTTTGCAACTACTTTACTTTTGGAGAAAATTCAAAACATTCATTATTCAATAGGGCCCAAACTATCAAAAACCAGCGGTTTCAATGAACACACATTTCTTGGTAGAATCATGCAGGACTGAAATTTTTGATGTTTTTCTACTCCTCTCATGAGCCCAAACAAGTCTCTAAAAGCATGAGTTTGCAACTACTTTACTTTTGGAGAAAATTCAAAACATTCATTATTCAATAGAGCCCAATAGCAAAAATCAGGTTTTGAATGAAGAATCACATTTCTTGGTAGAATCATGCAGAATTGAAATTTTTGATGGTTTTTTACTCCTCTCAACAGCCCAAACAAGTTTCTAAAAGGATGAGTTTGCAACTACTTTACTTTTGGAGAAAATTCAAAACATTCATTATTCAATAGGGCACAAAATATCAAAAACCAGCGGTTTGAATGAACACACATTTCTTGGTAGAGTCGTGCAGGACTGAAATTTTTGATGTTTTTCTACTCCTCTCATGAGCCCAAACAAGTCTCTAAAATGATGAGTTTGCAACTACTTTACTTTTGGAGAAAATTCAAAACATTCATTATTCAATAGAGCCCAATAGCAAAAACCAGCGTTTTGAATGAAGAATCACATTTCTTGGTAGAATCATGCAGGATTGAAATTTTTGATGGTTTTTTACTCCTCTCAAAAGCCCAAACAAGTTTCTAAAAGGATGAGTTTGCAACTACTTTACTTTTGGAGAAAATTCAAAACATTCATTATTCAATAGGGCCCAAACTATCAAAAACCAGCGGTTTCAATGAACACACATTTCTTGGTAGAATCATGCAGGACTGAAATTTTTGATGTTTTTCTACTCCTCTCATGAGCCCAAACAAGTCTCTAAAAGCATGAGTTTGCAACTACTTTACTTTTGGAGAAAATTCAAAACATTCATTATTCAATAGAGCCCAATAGCAAAAATCAGGTTTTGAATGAAGAATCACATTTCTTGGTAGAATCATGCAGGATTGAAATTTTTGATGGTTTTTTACTCCTCTCAACAGCCCAAACAATTTTCTAAAAGGATGAGTTTGCAACTACTTTACTTTTGGAGAAAATTCAAAACATTCATTATTCAATAGGGCCCAAACTATCAAAAACCAGCGGTTTGAATGAACACACATTTCTTGGTAGAATCATGCAGGACTGAAATTTTTGATGTTTTTCTACTCCTCTCATGAGCCCAAACAAGTCTCTAAAAGCATGAGTTTGCAACTACTTTACTTTTGGAGAAAATTCAAAACATTCATTATTCAATAGAGTCCAATAGCAAAAATCAGGTTTTGAATGAAGAATCACATTTCTTGGTAGAATCATGCAGGATTGAAATTTTTGATGGTTTTTTACTCCTCTCAACAGCCCAAACAAGTTTCTAAAAGGATGAGTTTGCAACTACTTTACTTTTGGATAAAATTCAAAACATTCATTATTCAATAGGGCCCAAAATATCAAAAACCAGCGGTTTGAATGAACACACATTTCTTGGTAGAATCGTGCAGGACTGAAATTTTTGATTTTTTTCTACTCCTCTCATGAGCCCAAACAAGTCTCTAAAAGGATGAGTTTGCAACTATTTTACTTTTGGAGAAAATTCAAAACATTCATTATTCAATAGAGCCCAATAGCAAAAACCAGCGTTTTGAATGAAGAATCACATTTCTTGGTAGAATCATGCAGGATTGAAATTTTTGATGATTTTTTACTCCTCTCAACAGCCCAAACAAGTTTCTAAAAGGATGAGTTTGCAATTACTTTACTTTTGGAGAAAATTCAAAACATTCATTATTCAATAGGGCCCAAACTATCAAAAACCAGCAGTTTCAATGAACACACATTTCTTGGTAGAATCATGCAGGACTGAAATTTTTGATGTTTTTCTACTCCTCTCATAAGCCCAAACAAGTCTCTAAAAGGATGAGTTTGCAACTACTTTACTTTTGGAGAAAATTCAAAACATTCATTATTCAATAGAGCCCAATAGCAAAAACCAGCGTTTTGAATGAAGAATCACATTTCTTGGTAGAATCATGCAGAATTGAAATTTTTGATGGTTTTTTACTCCTCTCAACAGCCCAAACAAGTTTCTAAAAGGATGAGTTTGCAACTACTTTACTTTTGGAGAAAATTCAAAACATTCATTATTCAATAGGGCCCAAACTATCAAAAACCAGCGGTTTCAATGAACACACATTTCTTGGTAGAATCATGCAGGACTGAAATTTTTGATGTTTTTCTACTCCTCTCATGAGCCCAAACAAGTCTCTAAAAGCATGAGTTGGCAACTACTTTACTTTTGGAGAAAATTCAAAAAATTTTTATTCAATAGAGCCCAATAGCAAAAACCAGCGTTTTGAATGAAGAATCACATTTCTTGGTAGAATCATGCAGGATTGAAATTTTTGATGGTTTTTTACTCCTCTCAACAGCCCAAACAAGTTTCTAAAAGGATGAGTTTGCAACTACTTTACTTTTGGAGAAAATTCAAAACATTCATTATTCAATAGGGCCCAAACTATCAAAAACCAGCGGTTTCAATGAACACACATTTCTTGGTAGAATCATGCAGGACTGAAATTTTTGATGTTTTTCTACTCCTCTCATGAGCCCAAACAAGTCTCTAAAAGCATGAGTTTGCAACTACTTTACTTTTGGAGAAAATTCAAAACATTCATTATTCAAAAGATCCCAATAGCAAAAATCAGGTTTTGAATGAAGAATCACATTTCTTGGTAAAATCATGCAGGATTGAAATTTTTGATGGTTTTTTACTCCTCTCAACAGCCCAAACAAGTTTCTAAAAGGATGAGTTTGCAACTACTTTACTTTTGGAGAAAATTCAAAACATTCATTATTCAATAGGGCCCAAACTATCAAAAACCAGCGGTTTCAATGAACACACATTTCTTGGTAGAATCATGCAGGACTGAAATTTTTGATGTTTTTCTACTCCTCTCATGAGCCCAAACAAGTCTCTAAAAGCATGAGTTTGCAACTACTTTACTTTTGGAGAAAATTCAAAACATTCATTATTCAATAGAGCCCAATAGCAAAAATCAGGTTTTGAATGAAGAATCACATTTCTTGGTAGAATCATGCAGGATTGAAATTTTTGATGGTTTTTTACTCCTCTCAACAGCCCAAACAAGTTTCTAAAAGGATGAGTTTGCAACTACTTTACTTTTGGAGAAAATTCAAAACATTCATTATTCAATAGGGCCCAAACTATCAAAAACCAGCGGTTTCAATGAACACACATTTCTTGGTAGAATCATGCAGGACTGAAATTTTTGATGTTTTTCTACTCCTCTCATGAGCCCAAACAAGTCTCTAAAAGCATGAGTTTGCAACTACTTTACTTTTGGAGAAAATTCAAAACATTCATTATTCAATAGAGCCCAATAGCAAAAATCAGGTTTTGAATGAAGAATCACATTTCTTGGTAGAATCATGCAGGATTGAAATTTTTGATGGTTTTTTACTCCTCTCAACAGCCCAAACAAGTTTCTAAAAGGATGAGTTTGCAACTACTTTACTTTTGGAGAAAATTCAAAACATTCATTATTCAGTAGGGCCCAAAATATCAAAAACCAGCGGTTTGAATGAACACACAGTTCTTGGTAGAATCGTGCAGGACTGAAATTTTTGATGTTTTTCTACTCCTCTCATGAGCTCAAACAAGTCTCTAAAAGGATGAGTTTGCAACTACTTTACTTTTGGAGAAAATTCAAAACATTCATTATTCAATAGAGCCCAATAGCAAAAACCAGCGTTTTGAATGAAGAATCACATTTCTTGGTAGAATCATGCAGGATTGAAATTTTTGATGGTTTTTTACTCCTCTCAACAGCCCAAACAAGTTTCTAAAAGGATGAGTTTGCAACTACTTTACTTTTGGAGAAAATTCAAAACATTCATTATTCAATTGGGCCCAAACTATCAAAAACCAGCGGTTTCAATGAACACACATTTCTTGGTAGAATCATGCAGGACTGAAATTTTTGATGTTTTTCTACTCCTCTTATGAGCCCAAACAAGTCTCTAAAAGCATGAGTTTGCAACTACTTTACTTTTGGAGAAAATTCAAAACATTCATTATTCAATAGAGCCCAATAGCAAAAATCAGGTTTTGAATGAAGAATCACATTTCTTGGTGAAATCATGCAGGATTGAAATTTTTGATGGTTTTTTACTCCTCTCAACAGCCCAAACAAGTTTCTAAAAGGATGAGTTTGCAACTACTTTACTTTTGGAGAAAATTCAAAACATTCATTATTCAATACGGCCCAAACTATCAAAAACCAGCGGTTTCAATGAACACACATTTCTTGGTAGAATCATGCAGGACTGAAATTTTTGATGTTTTTCTACTCCTCTCATGAGCCCAAACAAGTCTCTAAAAGCATGAGTTTGCAACTACTTTACTTTTGGGGAAAATTCAAAACATTCATTATTCAATAGAGCCCAATAGCAAAAATCAGGTTTTGAATGAAGAATCACATTTCTTGGTAGAATCATGCAGGATTGAAATTTTTGATGGTTTTTTACTCCTCTCAACAGCACAAACAAGTTTCTAAAAGGATGAGTTTGCAACTACTTTACTTTTGGAGAAAATTCAAAACATTCATTATTCAATAGGGCCCAAAATATCAAAAACCAGCGGTTTGAATGAACACACATTTCTTGGTAGAATCGTGCAGGACTGAAATTTTTGATGTTTTTCTACTCCTCTCATGAGCCCAAACAAGTCTCTAAAAGGATGAGTTGGCAACTACTTTACTTTTGGAGAAAATTCAAAACATTCATTATTCAATAGGGCCCAAAATATCAAAAACCAGCGGTTTGAATGAACACACATTTCTTGGTAGAATCGTGCAGGACTGAAATTTTTGATGTTTTTCTACTCCTCTCATGAGCCCAAACAAGTCTCTAAAAGGATGAGTTGGCAACTACTTTACTTTTGGAGAAAATTCAAAACATTCATTATTCAATAGAGCCCAATAGCAAAAACCAGCATTTTGAATGAAGAATCACATTTCTTGGTAGAATCATGCAGGATTGAAATTTTTGATGGTTTTTTACTCCTCTCAACAGCCCAAACAAGTTTCTAAAAGGATGAGTTTGCAACTACTTTACTTTTGGAGAAAATTCAAAACATTCATTATTCAATAGGGCTCAAACTATCAAAAACCAGCGGTTTGAATGAACACACATTTCTTGGTAGAATCATGCAGGACTGAAATTTTTGATGTTTTTCTACTCCTCTCATGAGCCCAAACAAGTCTCTAAAAGCATGAGTTTGCAACTACTTTACTTTTGGAGAAAATTCAAAACATTCATTATTCAATAGAGCCCAATAGCAAAAATCAGGTTTTGAATGAAGAATCACATTTCTTGCTGGAATCATGCAGGATTGAAATTTTTGATGGTTTTTTACTCCTCTCAACAGCCCAAACAAGATTCTAAAAGGATGAGTTTGCAACTACTTTACTTTTGGAGAAAATTCAAAACATTCATTATTCAATAGGGCACAAAATATCAAAAACCAGCGGTTTCAATGAACACACATTTCTTGGTAGAATCGTGCAGGACTGAAATTTTTGATGTTTTTCTACTCCTCTCATGAGCCCAAACAAGTCTCTAAAAGGATGAGTTTGCAACTACTTTACTTTTGGAGAAAATTCAAAACATTCATTATTCAATAGAGCCCAATAGCAAAAACCAGCGTTTTGAATGAAGAATCACATTTCTTGGTAGAATCATGCAGGATTGAAATTTTTGATGGTTTTTTACTCCTCTCAACAGCCCAAACAAGTTTCTAAAAGGATGAGTTTGCAACTACTTTACTTTTGGAGAAAATTCAAAACATTCATTATTCAATAGGGCCCAAACTATCAAAAACCAGCGGTTTCAATGAACACACATTTCTTGGTAGAATCATGCAGGACTGAAATTTTTGATGTTTTTCTACTCCTCTCATGAGCCCAAACAAGTCTCTAAAAGCATGAGTTTGCAACTACTTTACTTTTGGAGAAAATTCAAAACATTCATTATTCAATAGAGCCCAATAGCAAAAATCAGGTTTTGAATGAAGAATCACATTTCTTGGTAGAATCATGCAGGATTGAAATTTTTGATGGTTTTTTACTCCTCTCAACAGCCCAAACAAGTTTCTAAAAGGATGAGTTTGCAACTACTTTACTTTTGAAGAAAATTCAAAACATTCATTATTCAATAGGGCCCAAAATATCAAAAACCAGCGGTTTGAATGAACACACATTTCTTGGTAGAATCGTGCAGGACTGAAATTTTTGATGTTTTTCTACTCCTCTCATGAGCCCAAACAAGTCTCTAAAAGGATGAGTTTGCAACTACTTTACTTTTGGAGAAAATTCAAAACATTCATTATTCAATAGAGCCCAATAGCAAAAACCAGCGTTTTGAATGAAGAATCACATTTCTTGGTAGAATCATGCAGGATTGAAATTTTTGATGGTTTTTTTACTCCTCTCAACAGCCCAAACAAGTTTCTAAAAGGATGAGTTTGCAACTACTTTACTTTTGGAGAAAATTCAAAACATTCATTATTCAATAGGGCCCAAACTATCAAAAACCAGCGGTTTGAATGAACACACATTTCTTGGTAGAATCATGCAGGACTGAAATTTTTGATGTTTTTCTACTCCTCTCATGAGCCCAAACAAGTCTCTAAAAGCATGAGTTTGCAACTACTTTACTTTTGGAGAAAATTCAAAACATTCATTATTCAATAGAGCCCAATAGCAAAAATCAGGTTTTGAATGAAGAATCACATTTCTTGGTAGAATCCTGCAGGATTGAAATTTTTGATGGTTTTTTACTCCTCTCAACAGCCCAAACAAGTTTCTAAAAGGATTAGTTTGCAACTACTTTACTTTTGGAGAAAATTCAAAACATTCATTATTCAATACGGCCCAAACTATCAAAAACCAGCGGTTTCAATGAACACACATTTCTTGGTAGAATCATGCAGGACTGAAATTTTTGATGTTTTTCTACTCCTCTCATGAGCCCAAACAAGTCTCTAAAAGCATGAGTTTGCAACTACTTTACTTTTGGGGAAAATTCAAAACATTCATTATTCAATAGAGCCCAATAGCAAAAATCAGGTTTTGAATGAAGAATCACATTTCTTGGTAGAATCATGCAGGATTGAAATTTTTGATGGTTTTTTACTCCTCTCAACAGCACAAACAAGTTTCTAAAAGGATGAGTTTGCAACTACTTTACTTTTGGAGAAAATTCAAAACATTCATTATTCAATAGGGCCCAAAATATCAAAAACCAGCGGTTTGAATGAACACACATTTCTTGGTAGAATCGTGCAGGACTGAAATTTTTGATGTTTTTCTACTCCTCTCATGAGCCCAAACAAGTCTCTAAAAGGATGAGTTGGCAACTACTTTACTTTTGGAGAAAATTCAAAACATTCATTATTCAATAGAGCCCAATAGCAAAAACCAGCATTTTGAATGAAGAATCACATTTCTTGGTAGAATCATGCAGGATTGAAATTTTTGATGGTTTTTTACTCCTCTCAACAGCCCAAACAAGTTTCTAAAAGGATGAGTTTGCAACTACTTTACTTTTGGAGAAAATTCAAAACATTCATTATTCAATAGGGCTCAAACTATCAAAAACCAGCGGTTTGAATGAACACACATTTCTTGGTAGAATCATGCAGGACTGAAATTTTTGATGGTTTTCTACTCCTCTCATGAGCCCAAACAAGTCTCTAAAAGCATGAGTTTGCAACTACTTTACTTTTGGAGAAAATTCAAAACATTCATTATTCAATAGAGCCCAATAGCAAAAATCAGGTTTTGAATGAAGAATCACATTTCTTGCTGGAATCATGCAGGATTGAAATTTTTGATGGTTTTTTACTCCTCTCAACACCCCAAACAAGATTCTAAAAGGATGAGTTTGCAACTACTTTACTTTTGGAGAAAATTCAAAACATTCATTATTCAATAGGGCACAAAATATCAAAAACCAGCGGTTTGAATGAACACACATTTCTTGGTAGAATCGTGCAGGACTGAAATTTTTGATGTTTTTCTACTCCTCTCATGAGCCCAAACAAGTCTCTAAAAGGATGAGTTTGCAACTACTTTACTTTTGGAGAAAATTCAAAACATTCATTATTCAATAGAGCCCAATAGCAAAAACCAGCGTTTTGAATGAAGAATCACATTTCTTGGTAGAATCATGCAGGATTGAAATTTTTGATGGTTTTTTACTCCTCTCAACAGCCCAAACAAGTTTCTAAAAGGATGAGTTTGCAACTACTTTACTTTTGGAGAAAATTCAAAACATTCATTATTCAATAGGGCCCAAACTATCAAAAACCAGCGGTTTCAATGAACACACATTTCTTGGTAGAATCATGCAGGACTGAAATTTTTGATGTTTTTCTACTCCTCTCATGAGCCCAAACAAGTCTCTAAAAGCATGAGTTTGCAACTACTTTACTTTTGGAGAAAATTCAAAACATTCATTATTCAATAGAGCCCAATAGCAAAAATCAGGTTTTGAATGAAGAATCACATTTCTTGGTAGAATCATGCAGGATTGAAATTTTTGATGGTTTTTTTACTCCTCTCAACAGCCCAAACAAGTTTCTAAAAGGATGAGTTTGCAACTACTTTACTTTTGAAGAAAATTCAAAACATTCATTATTCAATAGGGCCCAAAATATCAAAAACCAGCGGTTTGAATGAACACACATTTCTTGGTAGAATCGTGCAGGACTGAAATTTTTGATGTTTTTCTACTCCTCTCATGAGCCCAAACAAGTCTCTAAAAGGATGAGTTTGCAACTACTTTACTTTTGGAGAAAATTCAAAACATTCATTATTCAATAGAGCCCAATAGCAAAAACCAGCGTTTTGAATGAAGAATCACATTTCTTGGTAGAATCATGCAGGATTGAAATTTTTGATGGTTTTTTTACTCCTCTCAACAGCCCAAACAAGTTTCTAAAAGGATGAGTTTGCAACTACTTTACTTTTGGAGAAAATTCAAAACATTCATTATTCAATAGGGCCCAAACTATCAAAAACCAGCGGTTTGAATGAACACACATTTCTTGGTAGAATCATGCAGGACTGAAATTTTTGATGTTTTTCTACTCCTCTCATGAGCCCAAACAAGTCTCTAAAAGCATGAGTTTGCAACTACTTTACTTTTGGAGAAAATTCAAAACATTCATTATTCAATAGAGCCCAATAGCAAAAATCAGGTTTTGAATGAAGAATCACATTTCTTGGTAGAATCCTGCAGGATTGAAATTTTTGATGGTTTTTTACTCCTCTCAACAGCCCAAACAAGTTTCTAAAAGGATTAGTTTGCAACTACTTTACTTTTGGAGAAAATTCAAAACATTCATTATTCAATAGGGCCCAAAATATCAAAAACCAGCGGTTTGAATGAACACACATTTCTTGGTAGAATCGTGCAGGACTGAAATTTTTGATGTTTTTCTACTCCTCTCATGAGCCCAAACAAGTCTCTAAAAGCATGAGTTTGCAACTACTTTACTTTTGGAGAAAATTCAAAACATTCATTATTCAATAGAGCCCAATAGCAAAAATCAGGTTTTGAATGAAGAATCACATTTCTTGGTAGAATCATGCAGGATTGAAATTTTTGATGGTTTTTTACTCCTCTCAACAGCCCAAACAAGTTTCTAAAAGGATGAGTTTGCAACTACTTTACTTTTGGAGAAAATTCAAAACATTCATTATTCAATAGGGCCCAAAATATCAAAAACCAGCGGTTTGAATGAACACACATTTCTTGGTAGAATCGTGCAGGACTGAAATTTTTGATGTTTTTCTACTCCTCTCATGAGCCCAAACAAGTCTCTAAAAGGATGAGTTTGCAACTACTTTACTTTTGGAGAAAATTCAAAACATTCATTATTCAATAGAGCCCAATAGCAAAAACCAGCGTTTTGAATGAAGAATCACATTTCTTGGTAGAATCATGCAGGATTGAAATTTTTGATGGTTTTTTACTCCTCTCAACAGCCCAAACAAGTTTCTAAAAGGATGAGTTTGCAACTACTTTACTTTTGGAGAAAATTCAAAACATTCATTATTCAATAGGGCCCAAACTATCAAAAACCAGCGGTTTCAATGAACACACATTTCTTGGTAGAATCATGCAGGACTGAAATTTTTGATGTTTTTCTACTCCTCTCATGAGCCCAAACAAGTCTCTAAAAGCATGAGTTTGCAACTACTTTACTTTTGGAGAAAATTCAAAACATTCATTATTCAATAGAGCCCAATAGCAAAAATCAGGTTTTGAATGAAGAATCACATTTCTTGGTAGAATCATGCAGGATTGAAATTTTTGATGGTTTTTTACTCCTCTCAACAGCCCAAACAAGTTTCTAAAAGGATGAGTTTGCAACTACTTTACTTTTGAAGAAAATTCAAAACATTCATTATTCAATAGGGCCCAAAATATCAAAAACCAGCGGTTTGAATGAACACACATTTCTTGGTAGAATCGTGCAGGACTGAAATTTTTGATGTTTTTCTACTCCTCTCATGAGCCCAAACAAGTCTCTAAAAGGATGAGTTTGCAACTACTTTACTTTTGGAGAAAATTCAAAACATTCATTATTCAATAGAGCCCAATAGCAAAAACCAGCGTTTTGAATGAAGAATCACATTTCTTGGTAGAATCATGCAGGATTGAAATTTTTGATGGTTTTTTTACTCCTCTCAACAGCCCAAACAAGTTTCTAAAAGGATGAGTTTGCAACTACTTTACTTTTGGAGAAAATTCAAAACATTCATTATTCAATAGGGCCCAAACTATCAAAAACCAGCGGTTTGAATGAACACACATTTCTTGGTAGAATCATGCAGGACTGAAATTTTTGATGTTTTTCTACTCCTCTCATGAGCCCAAACAAGTCTCTAAAAGCATGAGTTTGCAACTACTTTACTTTTGGAGAAAATTCAAAACATTCATTATTCAATAGAGCCCAATAGCAAAAATCAGGTTTTGAATGAAGAATCACATTTCTTGGTAGAATCATGCAGGATTGAAATTTTTGATGGTTTTTTACTCCTCTCAACAGCCCAAACAAGTTTCTAAAAGGATGAGTTTGCAACTACTTTACTTTTGGAGAAAATTCAAAACATTCATTATTCAATAGGGCCCAAAATATCAAAAACCAGCGGTTTGAATGAACACACATTTCTTGGTAGAATCGTGCAGGACTGAAATTTTTGATGTTTTTCTACTCCTCTCATGAGCCCAAACAAGTCTCTAAAAGCATGAGTTTGCAACTACTTTACTTTTGGAGAAAATTCAAAACATTCATTATTCAATAGAGCCCAATAGCAAAAATCAGGTTTTGAATGAAGAATCACATTTCTTGGTAGAATCATGCAGGATTGAAATTTTTGATGGTTTTTTACTCCTCTCAACAGCCCAAACAAGTTTCTAAAAGGATGAGTTTGCAACTACTTTACTTTTGGAGAAAATTCAAAACATTCATTATTCAATAGGGCCCAAAATATCAAAAACCAGCGGTTTGAATGAACACACATTTCTTGGTAGAATCGTGCAGGACTGAAATTTTTGATGTTTTTCTACTCCTCTCATGAGCCCAAACAAGTTTCTAAAAGGATGAGTTTGCAACTACTTTACTTTTGGAGAAAATTCAAAACATTGGGGGGCGTGGCCAGCGTCTGAGCTGAATGGAAGCCTGAGCTCTGAGCTCCTCCACAGGGCAGCCTGCCAAGCGCTACTAATAAGCGAATTATAAGCCAGGACTGGCTGAAAACTTGTGGGAACCTCCATAGACACCAGCGGTGCCCTCACATCATGGATCCGCTCAATAGAAGAGCAGGAAAATCAAAAAATCTGGAGCGCTCTCCCCTCATGCTGAGGAGCCAAGATGGCGCCCGCCACACAGCAGCCACAGCCTGCAGCCCCAGCCTGAGCGGCGCACAGCGGGAGAGAACGCCACAGAGACTGAAACATGCAGCATTCAAGTCAGGGGGTAAGTCTGCCCCCTTCCCTGCAAAAACCGCCGCTCCATATATTAAAGAAAGCGCTAAATCTAATGTTAAAAGTAGCGCTGGGAAGAAGGAGGCAAAATATCGCGAGATTAACCGGGAAACAGACGGGATCGCGCAGCAAGTACGCAAATTGTGTACCTTAAGCAAAAATCTTGCGCAGCCTGTGAAATCTTGTACAGCAGCAACGCTCACCACTGCTATGGAGGCCACAAATATAATAAGGGCCTCCTCATCTTGTCCAGATATCTCCACCATCTCAGACACCCCTCTAACGCCACCACAGAGGGAACTGTCCCCTGCCTCACAAAACAGCCGCAGATTAAGCAGTAGCTCGGCTGAGCTGCAAAATGAGACACAGATGGAGGACTTCTGCTCTCCAGATAACCCCATGCCTGAGAACATTTTACATGTTTTGACTGAGGTAGAGGCTACCAACAAAGCAGCTTCAGAATTGTTCATAAAAAATATGGTATGCCTCCTTGCGAAGACATTCCAAAAACAACTAGAGGGATATAATACAAACCTCCAAAATAATATAGACAGTCTGGACCAGAGGGTGGATCACTTGGAGTCGAAAATGGAGGAAATAGTCCAGTCTCACAACAATTTGATAGATGAACACTATGCCTTAGAGAAAGAAGTTACCTTCCTAAAGTCAAGACTGATAGAACAAGAGGACAGGAGTAGGAGAAACAACCTTAAATTCAGAGGAATACCTGAGAATGTCAAAGACAGAGATCTTGATTCATATGTGCAAAAAATGCTCCATATTATGCTCCCAGGTGCTTCCAAAGGAGACCTCTTAATAGAACGCATACACAGACTACCTAAGTCCAAATATGCCCCTGAAAGAGCTCCACGGGATGTTATTGCATTTTTTCACTATTTTCTGACAAAGGAGGACATTCTGAGGAAAAGCAAGCAGTCACCCATCTTACCAAGACCATATGAGGGTATTAAGATCTTTGCAGACTTTTCAAAAGCCACGTTGCAAAAAAGGAGAGACTTTTTCCCTATCACTGCACACCTAAGGGAGCACAGGGTGCTATACAGATGGGGCTTTCCTACAAAAATATTGGTCATGAAGGAAAACACTACTTTTGCCTTGTCTAACATTGATAACTGTGATAGATTCTTTCAGGACCTTGGTATTCCTCCAATGAAGAACTCATCTTTATCCTACAATCAAGAGAGGAGCAACTCTTCACAACAGCCAAGACGTTTGTCACAGTCCTGGACCACACAAAAGAAAAGATAATGGACTTGGTAGGTGTTGACCCTGGCTCTTGGCCTGAACTTTTATCCCCAAACACTAACCGAGAGATTTCTCTTGGTATCATTTCTTTTGAGAAATTCAATTTCCTTGTTAACAAGTTTGTTTTGCTTTAGGTTATTCTAGGTTATAACATGTTTCTATTCACAGGCACACCAGGCACTGACAACAAATTTCTAGAGAAATACCACTCTTTTTGGATATATGTCCAGATGGACTATTCTATCTTATTGAGTTATTTAACACATTTCTTTCTTTTTGATATATTATGGAGTTGAAAATCCTATCATTTAATGTAAATGGGCTTAATAGTACCTTTAAAAGGTATGCTTTGTGGAAGGAGATCAAAAGACTGAAAGCAAATGTTGCTATGATACAGGAAACCCACCTCCTGGAAACTGATAATAACAGATTTAAAAACAAAGATTATCCTCAGATTTTCTTCTCCAATAACGAGGGAGGGAAAAAAGCTGGGGTGGCCATTGCCTTCCACAAAGACCTACCAGTGGTTATTTCAGATGTTTATAGAGACAATAAAGGCAGATATTTAATCATCAATTTTACCTTGGAGGGAATGGAATACACTGTGGTTAATGTATACGCCCCTAATGTGAGACAAATTAGCTTTCTCAATAAAGTCAAAAGAAAATTATCTAAATTTAGCAAGGGACAAATCATATGGGGGGAGACTTTAATTGTATTGTTGACCCAAACACTGATTGCTCATCCTCTGCTCCATACTACAGAAGTGTGAATTTGGGGAAGTGGCTGAGCAATGCCAACCTACACGACAGTTGTAAAATATTGAACCCTAATTCTAGAGAATACACCAGATTCTGCCCACACAACAGATCTTATACCAAAATAGATCATTTATTTACCAGTTTTTCATTACTAGATTCGTATATAGATTTCCAAACTGGCCCCATCACATGGTCGGACCATGCTCCAATTCTATTAACACTACAGGTTTCCTCTTCGACTCAAAGACACTACAACTGGAGATACAGCAAATTTGTAGTAGACTCCCCAGATAATATAGCAATAATAAAAAACACCATAATGAATTATTTTAGAGAAAATGACTCTCAGGAAATCTCCCCTGAAACCTTATGGTTAGCACATAAGTGTGTCATTAGAGGCCACTTGATTCAGATGGCCTCAAGACAAAAGAGGGAAAGAGAAAGCAAACAGAGGCTGTTACTTGAACAAATCAAAAAATTAGAGGACCAGGCCAAAGTGGAAAAAATTTTTACTAAATACAAGGAGTTATACTCCCTTAGATTGGAACTTAGAAATCTTCTTATAAACATTTATGAAAAAAAGACTCTGTTTAACAGGGCAGGGTTTTACATAAATAACAACAAAAACTCAAAGACTATGGCAAATAGATTCAAACCCATAAATAAAAAGCATTTAATTAAAAAACTTTCCCAGAACTTAGTGAATATAGAAAAGCCAAAGGACATAGCTTTGGCTTTTGAGAAATACTACTCAAACCTTTACAATATAGGAAAAAATGGGACTTATCCCCCTCCTACAGAGGAGATGATAGATAATTTCTTGGGAGGAGTAGAGTTGGGATCTCTGTCTTCTGAGCAGAGGGAAATGCTTGATGCACCCTTCTCTGAGGGAGAGGTGTCTCTGGCAATAAAAACTCTCAAATGTAATAAGGCTCCTGGTCCAGACGGATTCCCTGTGGAATATTATAAAACATTTCAGGAAAATCTGGTCCCTCACTTAACAAACACCCTAAATTTTATAAAATCAAGAGGAACATGTAGTGCAGATATGCTGAGAGCCACCATAGTGGTAATCCCCAAACCGGACAAAGATCCCACAAAGATAGAAAACTATAGACCCATATCCCTCCTGAATGCAGACATCAAGGTCTATGCAAAAATACTGGCAGAAAGGGTGCAGGATGTTATCCAATATCTCATACATCCCGATCAAGTGGGTTTTGTAAAATTTAGACAGACTTCTGACAGTTCAAGAAGTGTCTTGCACCATATACACTTTTGTAACAAGAAAAAAATTCCCAGTCTGTTTGTGGCCCTTGATGCGGAGAAAGCTTTTGACCGCATCAATTGGACATATGCATTCGCAGTATTAAAGAGGATGGGTTTTGGTGAGGAGATGTTGAAAAGTGTTCAGGCTCTGTACTCTCAACCGTCTGCCTCTGTGCTGGTCAATAGCACGATGTCAGGGAAATTTGACATAACAAACGGAACAAGACAGGGATGCCCTCTGTCCCCAATTATTTTTATCCTGAGTCTGGAACCACTGGCTCAAAGGATAAGGGAATCGAGTGAGGTGAGAGGAGTACGGTTGGGAGATGTAGAGCATAAAATAAATTTATATGCAGACGATATCATACTCACACTGACAGATCCTGTTGAGTCATTGAAGGCGACTTGGGACATCATAGAGTTGTTTGGTTCAATATCATATTATAAACTCAATGTAAAAAAGACTAATGTTTTGTCACTATTTGTTTCAGCACCTATAAAACAGCAGCTACAAGATAAGTACCCTTTTACTTGGGACTGCACTAAAATCCCGTATCTAGGAATTTGGCTCACAAGCGACCTCACACACACAAGTGAGATAAACATGGATTGCCTTTTGAAATCTCTTGACACTAAGTTGGGAGAATTATCAAAGACCCCAGCCACTTGGTTGGGAAGAATAGTACTATATAAAATGTTCTGCCTTCCAAAAGTGCTGTTTTTGTATAGGAATGTTCCTCTGCCTTTATCAATGCAACACATACAAAAATTAACTCATCAAATGAACAGATTTATTTGGAATAATAAGAAGCCTAGAGTAAAGAAACACACACTACTTAAATCTAGAGAAAATGGGGGGATAGCCCTTCCAGACTTAGAGGCATATTACTTTGCCACCATAACTGAATTGACAAAAATGTGGTTCACAGAACAGACAGAATTGGGATGGCCAAAAATTGAAAGAGATTTAATGCCTAATAAAGAACCGACACTTTATGTTTCCTATTTTCTTCTGCACAGAGGAGAGATTGGAGACATAGAAAACCCAATACTCAGAGCCTCTATGCAGAGTTGGTCACATGTGCAGGAGAAGGTTTAATGTCTCCCCTGTTTCAACCAAAAGACTGAGACTTCACTTTTTGGCACCTGTTAAGGTTTCTCTGAGACCCATGTTTGATAATTGGAAAACATTCCCCATTGCTTATGTGGATGATTTACTGGACAATAATAAAGTCATGCCTTTTGAGCTGGTCAAGGCTAAATTTAAAATCCCTAATATGGAATATATGAAATACCTCATACTCAAAGAGGAATATAATAAATTTAAGAGATATTTCTGCAAGATAGTTTTGGTCAGTCATACCATCTATAATTTCCTAACCAGCACAACCCCCAGGCACAAGAGCTCTCTTAAACCCCTGTATAACTTCCTGACCGGCAAATACACCTTCTCTAAGGGTGGATGCTTTGAAAAATGGGAGACTACCCTGCAGAAGCAGATTTATACCCCCCAGTGGACATTATCTTTTAAAACTGCAGTGAGGTCCACAAATTGCATGAACATTTTGGAAACACATTACAAACTAGTCCACAGATATTACTTGACTCCAAACAGGATTAAACATTTTGGGGAAGGGGGATCTGATCTGTGTTGGCGGGGATGCGGATCTCAGGCTGACTTACTCCATATCTTCTGGGGATGCCCGGTATTGAAACCATACTGGCTTAAGGTCTCCAATTTGATTTCGATCATATGCAACTGGCGTGTTCAGTTGCACCCTGCCTTAGCCTTACTACTTATAGATATTTGCAGATTCAAAACAACAAAGTATTTGGTTGCCCACATTCTCATGTCTGCAATATACCTTATAGCGAAAGGTTGGAACAATAAGCAACCTCCGAACATTACCACATTGATCATGTTGGTGGACAAACATTGTGTTTATGAAAGAATTCATTACATCAACAATATGTCAATAAAGTTATTTGACGACAGATGGCATAGATGGTTGAAACTCAAATCTAAGATAGAAGAAGAATTTATATCTTGATTTTTGCTCTTTTTTGTGTGCCAAAATTTCACATATATTTGGTGTCTGCCTGTGATGTTGCAAATGTTTTTCAAATCTATTTCAATTAATGTTAATTGTACATACTTTAAATGATGATATGATGTTCAGATACCATATGATGATGTCCTGATGTACATTACCTTGACTCTATTCGAACATGATATATATGAGGTATGTTTATACATTTCTACTATTTTGAAAACTCAATAAAAATATTGTTTAAGAAAATTCAAAACATTCATTATTCAATAGAGCCCAATAGCAAAAACCAGCGTTTTGAATGAAGAATCACATTTCTTGGTAGAATCATGCAGGATTGAAATTTTTGATGGTTTTTTAC
Source organism: Dendrobates tinctorius (assembly GCF_039654945.1). Taxonomy (NCBI): domain Eukaryota; kingdom Metazoa; phylum Chordata; class Amphibia; order Anura; family Dendrobatidae; genus Dendrobates; species Dendrobates tinctorius. Next base: position 699,687 of record NW_027362141.1, on the reverse strand, counting down.
TCCACTCAACAGCCCAAACAAGTTTCTAAAAGGATGAGTCTGCAACTACTTTACTTTTGGAGAAAATTCAAAACATTCATTATTCAATAGGGCCCAAAATATCAAAAACCAGCAGTTTGAATGAACACACATTTCTTGGTAGAATCGTGCAGGACTGAAATTTTTGATGTTTTTCTACTCCTCTCATGAGCCCAAACAAGTCCCTAAAAGGATGAGTATGCAACTACTTTACTTTTGGAGAAAATTCAAAACATTCATTATTCAATAGAGCCCAATAGCAAAAACCAGCGTTTTGAATGAAGAATCACATTTCATGGTAGAATCATGCAGGATTGAAATTTTTGATGGTTTTTTACTCCTCTCAACAGCCCAAACAAGTTTCTAAAAGGATGAGTTTGCAACTACTTTACTTTTGGAGAAAATTCAAAACATTCATTATTCAATAGGGCCCAAACTATCAAAAACCAGCGGTTTCAATGAACACACATTTCTTGGTAGAATCATGCAGGACTGAAATTTTTGATGTTTTTCTACTCCTCTCATGAGCCCAAACAAGTCTCTAAAAGCATGAGTTTGCAACAACTTTACTTTTGGAGAAAATTCAAAACATTCATTATTCAATAGAGCCCAATAGCAAAAACCAGCGTTTTGAATGAAGAATCACATTTCTTGATAGAATCATGCAGGATTGAAATTTTTGATGGTTTTTTACTCCTCTCAACAGCCCAAACAAGTTTCTAAAAGGATGAGTTTGCAACTACTTTACTTTTGGAGAAAATTCAAAACATTCATTATTCAATAGGGCCCAAACTATCAAAAACCAGCGGTTTCAATGAACACACATTTCTTGGTAGAATCATGCAGGACTGAAATTTTTGATGTTTTTCTACTCCTCTCATGAGCCCAAACAAGTCTCTAAAAGCATGAGTTTGCAACTACTTTACTTTTGGAGAAAATACAAAACATTCATTATTCAATAGAGCCCAATAGCAAAAATCAGGTTTTGAATGAAGAATCACATTTCTTGGTACAATCATGCAGGATTGAAATTTTTGATGTTTTTTTACTCCTCTCAACAGCCCAAACAAGTTTCTAAAAGGATGAGTTTGCAACTACTTTACTTTTGGAGAAAATTCAAAACATTCATTATTCAATAGGGCCCAAAATATCAAAAACCAGCGGTTTGAATGAACACACATTTCTTGGTAGAATCGTGCAGGACTGAAATTTTTGATGTTTTTCTACTCCTCTCATGAGTAGTGTTGAGCATTCCGATACCGCAAGTATCGGGTATCGGCCGATACTTGCTGTATCGGAATTCCGATACCGACTTCCGATATTTTTTCAATATCGGAATTCGGCATCGGAATCGGAAGTTCAGTTGATTGACGGCCTGACGTCATCATGATGCGCGGTGTGTGCGCATCATGATGCGCCGTCATTTCGGGCCTTCCGGGGGTCTCTGCCGGCCTGCCGGGGGGCTGTGCCGGCCTGCCGGGGGGCTGTGTGGACTGCCCGGGGTCTGTACCGGCCTGCCGGGGGGCTGTGCCGGCCTGCCGGTGGTCTGTGCACCCTGTGGGGGTCTGTACCGGCCTGCCGGGGGGCTGTGCCGGCCTGCCGGGGGGCTGTGCTGATGTCCGGGGGTCTGTGCAAGCATCGTCCGATGGGACTACAAGTCCCATCGGGCGATGCCTGCTACCATGACAGTGATTGACACATTAGCCAATGATCGGACAGTAGTAGTCCCATCATCCGGCTAATGTGTTAAATGTTAAAAAAAAAAATAAAAAATACTACATACATACTACATGCATGCTACATACATGCTACATGCATGCTACATACATACTACATATATACTACATACATACTACATACATGCTACATACATACTGCATGCTACATACATACTACATACATACTACATGCATGCTACATACATACTACATATATACTACATACATACTACATACATGCTACATACATACTGCATGCTACATACATACTACATACATACTACATGCATGCTACATACATACTACATACATACTACATACATGCTACATACATACTGCATGCTACATACATACTACATATATACTACATACATACTACATACATGCTACATACATACTGCATGCTACATACATACTACATACATACTACATGCATGCTACATACATACTACATATATACTACATACATACTACATACATGCTACATACATACTGCATGCTACATACATACTACATACATACTACATGCATGCTACATACATACTACATGCTACATACATACCACATATATACTACATACATACAATACATTCATACAATACATACATAGACATACAGTACATATAACATAGAGTAACATACTTACCAATACTTGTCACATTGTTCCCCGAAGCCATTGTCTTTTCCGGGATAAATATTAACATAACAAACCACAAAAATACTCACCCACGATCCGAAGCAGTCCACGAGTGTGTCCCACGACGATCTTGGGTAGAGAACTGCAGCATCAGATGATGCTGCCGTTCTCTACGGGCTGCAGGAATCCAATGACGGAAGGTAGGTATCCTTCCGCACTGTATTCCTCCGCCACTTAAAAAAAAAAAGTCCCTAGTCTCACTTTATGCCATTGCTGTGTGGGAATTTCCCACACAGCAATGGCATAAAGTGAGACTAGGGACTTTTTTTTTTTAAGTGGCGGAGGAATACAGTGCGGAAGGATACCTACCTTCCGTCATTGGATTCCTGCAGCCCGTAGAGAACGGCAGCATCATCTGATGCTGCAGTTCTCTACCCAAGATCGTCGTGGGACACACTCGTGGACTGCTTCGGATCGTGGGTGAGTATTTTTGTGGTTTGTTATGTTAATATTTATCCCGGAAAAGACAATGGCTTCGGGGAACAATGTGACAAGTATTGGTAAGTATGTTACTCTATGTTATATGTACTGTATGTCTATGTATGTATTGTATGAATGTATTGTATGTATGTAGTATATATGTGGTATGTATGTAGCATGTAGTATGTATGTAGCATGCATGTAGCATGCATGTAGTATGTATGTAGCATGCATGTAGTATGTATGTAGCATGCATGTAGTATGTATGTAGCATGCATGTAGTATGTATGTAGTATGTATGTAGTATGTATGTAGCATGCAGTATGTATGTAGCATGTATGTAGTATGTATGTAGTATATATGTAGTATGTATGTAGCATGTATGTAGCATGCATGTAGTATATATGTAGTATGTATGTAGCATGCATGTAGTATGTATGTAGTATGTATGTAGTATGTATGTAGCATGCAGTATGTATGTAGTATGTATGTAGTATGTATGTAGCATGCATGTAGTATGTATGTAGTATGTATGTAGTATGTATGTAGCATGCAGTATGTATGCAGTATGTATGTAGCATGTAGTATGTATGTAGTATGTATGTAGCATGCATGTAGTATGTATGTAGTATGTATGTAGTATGTATGTAGTATGTATGTAGCATGCAGTATGTATGCAGTATGTATGTAGCATGTATGTAGCATGCATGTAGTATGTATGTAGTATGTATGTGGTATGTATGTAGCATGTAGTATGTATGTAGCATGCATGTAGTATATATGTGTTATGTATGTAGCATGTAGCATGTAGTATGTATGTAGTATATATGTGGTATGTATGTAGCATGCAGTATGTATGTAGCATGCATGTAGTATATATGTAGTATGTATGTTGCATGTAGTATTTATGTAGTATGAATGTAGCATGTATGTAGTATGTAGTATGAATGTAGCATGTATGTAGTATGCATGTTGTATGTATGTAGCATGTAATTTTTTTTTTTTTTTTTTTTTTTTTTTACATTTAACACATTAGCCGGATGATGGGACTACTACTGTCCCATCATTGGCTAATGTGTCAATCACTGTCATGGTAGCAGGCATCGCCCGATGGGACTTGTAGTCCCATCGGACGATACCTGCACAGACCCCCGGAGCCTGCACAGCCCCCCGGCAGGCCGGCACAGCCCCCCGGAGCCTGCACAGCCCCCCGGCAGGCCGTCACAGCCCCCCGGCAGGCCGGCACAGCCCCCCGGAGCCTGCACAGCCCCCCGGCAGGCCGGCACAGCCCCCCGGAGCCGGCACAGACCACCGGAGCCTGCACAGACCCCCTGGCAGGCCGGCACAGCCCCCCGAAAGGCCCGTACAGACCCCAGAGAGGCTGTACAAGGGCAGGAAAGGGTTTTTTGCTTATTCCGATACCGGAAGTCCCATAGACTTGAATGGGACTTCCGGTATCGGAATCGGCGATACCGATACTTTTTTTAAAGATCGGCCGATACCATCCGATACGATACTTTGAAGTATCGGACGGTATCGCTCAACTCTACTCATGAGCCCAAACAAGTCTCTAAAAGGATGAGTTTGCAACTACTTTACTTTTGGAGAAAATTCAAAACATTCATTATTCAATAGAGCCCAATAGCAAAAACCAGCGTTTTGAATGAAGAATCACATTTCTTGGTAGAATCATGCAGGATTGAAATTTTTGATGGTTTTTTACTCCTCTCAACAGCCCAAACAAGTTTCTAAAAGGATGAGTTTGCAACTACTTTACTTTTGGAGAAAATTCAAAACATTCATTGTTCAATAGGGCCCAAAATATCAAAAACCAGCGGTTTGAATGAACACACATTTCTTGGTAGAATCGTGCAGTACTGAAATTTTTGATGTTTATCTACTCCTCTCATGAGCCCAAACAAGTCTCTAAAAGGATGAGTTTGCAACTACTTTACTTTTGGAGAAAATTCAAAACATTCATTATTCAATAGAGCCCAGTAGCAAAAACCAGCGTTTTGAATGAAGAATCACATTTCTTGGTAGAATCATGCAGGATTGAAATTTTTGATGGTTTTTTACTCCTCTCAACAGCCCAAACAAGTTTCTAAAAGGATGAGTTTGCAACTACTTTACTTTTGGAGAAAATTCAAAACATTCATTATTCAATAGGGCCCAAACTATCAAAAACCAACGGTTTCAATGAACACACATTTCTTGGTAGAATCATGCAGGACTGAAATTTTTGATGTTTTTCTACTCCTCTCATGAGCCCAAACAAGTCTCTAAAAGCATGAGTTTGCAACTACTTTACTTTTTGAGAAAATTCAAAACATTCATTATTCATTAGAGCCCAATAGCAAAAATCAGGTTTTGAATGAAGAATCACATTTCTTGGTAAAATCATGCAGGATTGAAATTTTTGATGGTTTTTTACTCCTCTCAACAGCCCAAACAAGTTTCTAAAAGGATGAGTTTGCAACTACTTTACTTTTGGAGAAAATTCAAAACATTCATTATTCAATAGGGCCCAAACTATCAAAAACCAGCGGTTTCAATGAACACACATTTCTTGGTAGAATCATGCAGGACTGAAATTTTTGATGTTTTTCTGCTCCTCTCATGAGCCCAAACAAGTCTCTAAAAGCATGAGTTTGCAACTACTTTACTTTTGGAGAAAATTCAAAACATTCATTATTCAATAGAGCCCAATAGCAAAAATCAGGTTTTGAATGAAGAATCACATTTCTTGGTAAAATCATGCAGGATTGAAATTTTTGATGGTTTTTTACTCCTCTCAACAGCACAAACAAGTTTCTAAAAGGATGAGTTTGCAACTACTTTACTTTTGGAGAAAATTCAAAACATTCATTATTCAATAGGGCCCAAACTATCGGAAACCAGCGGTTTCAATGAACACACATTTCTTGGTAGAATCATGCAGGACTGAAATTTTTGATGTTTTTCTACTCCTCTCATGAGCCCAAACAAGTCTCTAAAAGCATGAGTTTGCAACTACTTTACTTTTGGAGAAAATTCAAAACATTCATTATTCAATAGAGCCCAATAGCAGAAATCAGGTATTGGATGAAGAATCACATTTCTTGGTAGAATCATGCAGGATTGAAATTTTTGATGGATTTTTACTCCTCTCAACAGCCCAAACAAGTTTCTAAAAGGATGAGTTTGCAACTACTTTACTTTTGGAGAAAATTCAAAACATTCATTATTCAATAGGGCCCAAACTATCAAAAACCAGCGGTTTCAATGAACACACATTTCTTGGTAGAATCATGCAGGACTGAAATTTTTGATGTTTTTCTACTCCTCTCATGAGCCCAAACAAGTCTCTAAAAGCATGAGTTTGCAACTACTTTACTTTTGGAGAAAATTCAAAACATTCATTATTCAATAGAGCCCAATAGCAAAAATCAGGTTTTGAATGAAGAATCACATTTCTTGGTACAATCATACAGGATTGAAATTTTTGATGTTTTTTTACTCCTCTCAACAGCCCAAACAAGTTTCTAAAAGGATGAGTTTGCAACTACTTTACTTTTGGAGAAAATTCAAAACATTCATTATTCAATAGGGCCCAAAATATCAAAAACCAGCGGTTTGAATGAACACACATTTCTTGGTAGAATCGTGCAGGACTGAAATTTTTGATGTTTTTCTACTCCTCTCATGAGCCCAAACAAGTCTCTAAAAGGATGAGTTTGCAACTACTTTACTTTTGGAGAAAATTCAAAACATTCATTATTCAATAGAGCCCAATAGCAAAAACCAGCGTTTTGAATGAAGAATCACATTTCTTGGTAGAATCATGCAGGATTGAAATTTTTGATGGTTTTTTACTCCTCTCAACAGCCCAAACAAGTTTCTAAAAGGATGAGTTTGCAACTACTTTACTTTTGGAGAAAATTCAAAACATTCATTATTCAATAGGGCCCAAAATATCAAAAACCAGCGGTTTGAATGAACACACATTTCTTGGTAGAATCGTGCAGGACTGAAATTTTTGATGTTTTTCTACTCCTCTCATGAGCCCAAACAAGTCTCTAAAAGGATGAGTTTGCAACTACTTTACTTTTGGAGAAAATTCAAAACATTCATTATTCAATAGAGCCCAATAGCAAAAACCAGCGTTTTGAATGAAGAATCACATTTCTTGGTAGAATCATGCAGGATTGAAATTTTTGATGGTTTTTTACTCCTCTCAACAGCCCAAACAAGTTTCTAAAAGGATGAGTTTGCAACTACTTTACTTTTGGAGAAAATTCAAAACATTCATTATTCAATAGGGCCCAAACTATCAAAAACCAACGGTTTCAATGAACACACATTTCTTGGTAGAATCATGCAGGACTGAAATTTTTGATGTTTTTCTACTCCTCTCATGAGCCCAAACAAGTCTCTAAAAGCATGAGTTTGCAACTACTTTACTTTTTGAGAAAATTCAAAACATTCATTATTCATTAGAGCCCAATAGCAAAAATCAGGTTTTGAATGAAGAATCACATTTCTTGGTAAAATCATGCAGGATTGAAATTTTTGATGGTTTTTTACTCCTCTCAACAGCCCAAACAAGTTTCTAAAAGGATGAGTTTGCAACTACTTTACTTTTGGAGAAAATTCAAAACATTCATTATTCAATAGGGCCCAAACTATCAAAAACCAGCGGTTTCAATGAACACACATTTCTTGGTAGAATCAAGCAGGACTGAAATTTTTGATGTTTTTCTACTCCTCTCATGAGCCCAAACAAGTCTCTAAAAGCATGAGTTTGCAACTACTTTACTTTTGGAGAAAATTCAAAACATTCATTATTCAATAGAGCCCAATAGCAAAAATCAGGTTTTGAATGAAGAATCACATTTCTTGGTAAAATCATGCAGGATTGAAATTTTTGATGGTTTTTTACTCCTCTCAACAGCCCAAACAAGTTTCTAAAAGGATGAGTTTGCAACTACTTTACTTTTGGAGAAAATTCAAAACATTCATTATTCAATAGGGCCCAAACTACCGGAAACCAGCGGTTTCAATGAACACACATTTCTTGGTAGAATCATGCAGGACTGAAATTTTTGATGTTTTTCTACTCCTCTCATGAGCCCAAACAAGTCTCTAAAAGCATGAGTTTGCAACTACTTTACTTTTGGAGAAAATTCAAAACATTCATTATTCAATAGAGCCCAATAGCAGAAATCAGGTATTGGATGAAGAATCACATTTCTTGGTAGAATCATGCAGGATTGAAATTTTTGATGGTTTTTTACTCCTCTCAACAGCCCAAACAAGTTTCTAAAAGGATGAGTTTGCAACTACTTTACTTTTGGAGAAAATTCAAAACATTCATTATTCAATAGGGCCCAAACTATCAAAAACCAACGGTTTCAATGAACACACATTTCTTGGTAGAATCATGCAGGACTGAAATTTTTGATGTTTTTCTACTCCTCTCATGAGCCCAAACAAGTCTCTAAAAGCATGAGTTTGCAACTACTTTACTTTTGGAGAAAATTCAAAACATTCATTATTCATTAGAGCCCAATAGCAAAAATCAGGTTTTGAATGAAGAATCACATTTTTTGGTAAAATCATGCAGGATTGAAATTTTTGATGGTTTTTTACTCCTCTCAACAGCCCAAACAAGTTTCCAAAAGGATAAGTTTGCAACTACTTTACTTTTGGAGAAAATTCAAAACATTCATTATTCAATAGGGCCCAAACTATCAAAAACCAGCGGTTTCAATGAACACACATTTCTTGGTAGAATCATGCAGGACTGAAATTTTTGATGTTTTTCTACTCCTCTCATGAGCCCAAACAAGTCTCTAAAAGCATGAGTTTGCAACTACTTTACTTTTGGAGAAAATTCAAAACATTCATTATTCATTAGAGCCCAATAGCAAAAATCAGGTTTTGAATGAAGAATCACATTTCTTGGTAAAATCATGCAGGATTGAAATTTTTGATGGTTTTTTACTCCTCTCAACAGCCCAAACAAGTTTCTAAAAGGATGAGTTTGCAACTACTTTACTTTTGGAGAAAATTCAAAACATTCATTATTCAATAGGGCCCAAACTATCAAAAACCAGCGGTTTCAATGAACACACATTTCTTGGTAGAATCATGCAGGACTGAAATTTTTGATGTTTTTCTACTCCTCTCATGAGCCCAAACAAGTCTCTAAAAGCATGAGTTTGCAACTACTTTACTTTTGGAGAAAATTCAAAACATTCATTATTCAATAGAGCCCAATAGCAGAAATCAGGTATTGGATGAAGAATCACATTTCTTGGTAGAATCATGCAGGATTGAAATTTTTGATGGTTTTTTACTCCTCTCAACAGCCCAAACAAGTTTCTAAAAGGATGAGTTTGCAACTACTTTACTTTTGGAGAAAATTCAAAACATTCATTATTCAATAGGGCCCAAACTATCAAAAACCAGCGGTTTCAATGAACACACATTTCTTGGTTGAATCATGCAGGACTGAAATTTTTGATGTTTTTCTACTCCTCTCATGAGCCCAAACAAGTCTCTAAAAGCATGAGTTTGCAACTACTTTACTTTTGGAGAAAATTCAAAACATTCATTATTCAATAGAGCCCAATAGCAAAAATCAGGTTTTGAATGAAGAATCACATTTCTTGGTAAAATCATGCAGGATTGAAATTTTTGATGGTTTTTTAATCCTCTCAACAGCCCAAACAAGTTTCTAAAAGGATGAGTTTGCAACTACTTTACTTTTGGAGAAAATTCAAAACATTCATTATTCAATAGGGCCCAAAATATCAAAAACCAGCGGTTTGAATGAACACACATTTCTTGGTAGAATCGTCCAGGACTGAAATTTTTGATGTTTTTCTACTCCTCTCATGAGCCCAAACAAGTCTCTAAAAGGATGAGTTTGCAACTACTTTACTTTTGGAGAAAATTCAAAACATTCATTATTCAATAGAGCCCAATAGCAAAAACCAGCGTTTTGAATGAAGAATCACATTTCTTGGTAGAATCATGCAGGATTGAAATTTTTGATGGTTTTTTACTCCTCCCAACAGCCCAAACAAGTTTCTAAAAGGATGAGTTTGCAACTACTTTACTTTTGGAGAAAATTCAAAACATTCATTATTCAATAGGGCCCAAAATATAAAAAACCAGCGGTTTGAATGAACACACATTTCTTGGTAGAATCGTGCAGGACTGAAATTTTTGATGTTTTTCTACTCCTCTCATGAGCCTAAACAAGTCTCTAAAAGGATGAGTTTGCAACTACTTTACTTTTGGAGAAAATTCAAAACATTCATTATTCAATAGAGCCCAATAGCAAAAACCAGCGTTTTGAATGAAGAATCACATTTCTTGGTAGAATCATGCAGGATTGAAATTTTTGATGGTTTTTTACTCCTCTCAACAGCCCAAACAAGTTTCTAAAAGGATGAGTTTGCAACTACTTTACTTTTGGAGAAAATTCAAAACATTCATTATTCAATAGGGCCCAAACTATCAAAAACCAACGGTTTCAATGAACACACATTTCTTGGTAGAATCATGCAGGACTGAAATTTTTGATGTTTTTCTACTCCTCTCATGAGCCCAAACAAGTCTCTAAAAGCATGAGTTTGCAACTACTTTACTTTTTGAGAAAATTCAAAACATTCATTATTCATTAGAGCCCAATAGCAAAAATCAGGTTTTGAATGAAGAATCACATTTCTTGGTAAAATCATGCAGGATTGAAATTTTTGATGGTTTTTTACTCCTCTCAACAGCCCAAACAAGTTTCTAAAAGGATGAGTTTGCAACTACTTTACTTTTGGAGAAAATTCAAAACATTCATTATTCAATAGGGCCCAAACTATCAAAAACCAGCGGTTTCAATGAACACACATTTCTTGGTAGAATCATGCAGGACTGAAATTTTTGATGTTTTTCTACTCCTCTCATGAGCCCAAACAAGTCTCTAAAAGCATGAGTTTGCAACTACTTTACTTTTGGAGAAAATTCAAAACATTCATTATTCAATAGAGCCCAATAGCAAAAATCAGGTTTTGAATGAAGAATCACATTTCTTGGTAAAATCATGCAGGATTGAAATTTTTGATGGTTTTTTACTCCTCTCAACAGCCCAAACAAGTTTTTAAAAGGATAAGTTTGCAACTACTTTACTTTTGGAGAAAATTCAAAACATTCATTATTCAATAGGGCCCAAACTATCAAAAACCAGCGGTTTCAATGAACACACATTTCTTGGTAGAATCATGCAGGACTGAAATTTTTGATGTTTTTCTACTCCTCTCATGAGCCCAAACAAGTCTCTAAAAGCATGAGTTTGCAACTACTTTACTTTTGGAGAAAATTCAAAACATTCATTATTCAATAGAGCCCAATAGCAAAAATCAGGTTTTGAATGAAGAATCACATTTCTTGGTAAAATCATGCAGGATTGAAATTTTTGATGGTTTTTTACTCCTCTCAACAGCCCAAACAAGTTTCTAAAAGGATGAGTTTGCAACTACTTTACTTTTGGAGAAAATTCAAAACATTCATTATTCAATAGTGCCCAAACTATCGGAAACCAGCGGTTTCAATGAACACACATTTCTTGGTAAAATCATGCAGGATTGAAATTTTTGATGGTTTTTTACTCCTCTCAACAGCCCAAACAAGTTTCTAAAAGGATGAGTTTGCAACTACTTTACTTTTGGAGAAAATTCAAAACATTCATTATTCAATAGGGCCCAAACTATCAAAAACCAGCGGTTTCAATGAACACACATTTCTTGGTAGAATCATGCAGGACTGAAATTTTTGATGTTTTTCTACTCCTCTCATGAGCCCAAACAAGTCTCTAAAAGCATGAGTTTGCAACTACTTTACTTTTGGAGAAAATTCAAAACATTCATTATTCAATAGAGCCCAATAGCAAAAATCAGGTTTTGAATGAAGAATCACATTTCTTGGTAAAATCATGCAGGATTGAAATTTTTGATGGTTTTTTACTCCTCTCAACAGCCCAAACAAGTTTTTAAAAGGATAAGTTTGCAACTACTTTACTTTTGGAGAAAATTCAAAACATTCATTATTCAATAGGGCCCAAACTATCAAAAACCAGCGGTTTCAATGAACACACATTTCTTGGTAGAATCATGCAGGACTGAAATTTTTGATGTTTTTCTACTCCTCTCATGAGCCCAAACAAGTCTCTAAAAGCATGAGTTTGCAACTACTTTACTTTTGGAGAAAATTCAAAACATTCATTATTCAATAGAGCCCAATAGCAAAAATCAGGTTTTGAATGAAGAATCACATTTCTTGGTAAAATCATGCAGGATTGAAATTTTTGATGGTTTTTTACTCCTCTCAACAGCCCAAACAAGTTTCTAAAAGGATGAGTTTGCAACTACTTTACTTTTGGAGAAAATTCAAAACATTCATTATTCAATAGTGCCCAAACTATCGGAAACCAGCGGTTTCAATGAACACACATTTCTTGGTAGAATCATGCAGGACTGAAATTTTTGATGTTTTTCTACTCCTCTCATGAGCCCAAACAAGTCTCTAAAAGCATGAGTTTGCAACTACTTTACTTTTGGAGAAAATTCAAAACATTCATTATTCAATAGAGCCCAATAGCAGAAATCAGGTATTGGATGAAGAATCACATTTCTTGGTAGAATCATGCAGGATTGAAATTTTTGATGGTTTTTTACTCCTCTCAACAGCCCAAACAAGTTTCTAAAAGGATGAGTTTGCAACTGCTTTACTTTTGGAGAAAATTCAAAACAATCATTATTCAATAGGGCCCAAACTATCAAAAACCAGCGGTTTCAATGAACACACATTTCTTGGTAGAATCATGCAGGACTGAAATTTTTGATGTTTTTCTACTCCTCTCATGAGCCCAAACAAGTCTCTAAAAGCATGAGTTTGCAACTACTTTACTTTTGGAGAAAATTCAAAACATTCATTATTCAATAGAGCCCAATAGCAAAAATCAGGTTTTGAATGAAGAATCACATTTCTTGGTAGAATCATGCAGGATTGAAATTTTTGATGGTTTTTTACTCCTCTCAACAGCCCAAACAAGTTTCTAAAAGGATGAGTTTGCAACTACTTTACTTTTGGAGAAAATTCAAAACATTCATTATTCAATAGGGCCCAAACTATCAAAAACCAGCGGTTTCAATGAACACACATTTCTTGGTAGAATCATGCAGGACTGAAATTTTTGATGTTTTTCTACTCCTCTCATGAGCCCAAACAAGTCTCTAAAAGCATGAGTTTGCAACTACTTTACTTTTGGAGAAAATTCAAAACATTCATTATTCAATAGAGCCCAATAGCAAAAATCAGGTTTTGAATGAAGAATCACATTTCTTGGTAGAATCATGCAGAATTGAAATTTTTGATGGTTTTTTACTCCTCTCAACAGCCCAAACAAGTTTCTAAAAGGATGAGTTTGCAACTACTTTACTTTTGGAGAAAATTCAAAACATTCATTATTCAATAGGGCCCAAACTATCAAAAACCAGCGGTTTGAATGAACACACATTTCTTGGTAGAATCGTGCAGGACTGAAATTTTTGATGTTTTTCTACTCCTCTCATGAGCCCAAACAAGTCTCTAAAAGGATGAGTTTGAGGGGCGTGGCCTGGAGCTCGATGGAGGAGGATGCTTGAGCTCAGAGCTCCCATTAAGCCTATCTACAAAGCGACATAATTGCTTAAGAAGACTCTTATTCATCAGAAGACCTTTGGAATTGGATTCTTATCTTTATTGTGAACATTTTGACACCTCCCTGGAAGGAATCCATTGTATACTTAAGATAATACAGCCTTTGGAAGTGAGAGGTGAGGAGAAAGCCGCCAGTGACTCAGCAGATTTCCCCTGTGCTTGGCCCCGGGAACCGCCATTGTTTAGATCCGAGGTGTGAAACGCCATTGTTTACATTCGAGGTGAGAACTGCAGGAGATCCTGTGAGGCAGCTGCTGGTCCCTGATCTGAGGCTGAAGAAGCCTTGGTGTTCCTGAATCGTTAGAGGGTCCGCTGTCAGGCTGCTGGAGACCTGGATCTGCGCAACTTGCCGCCGCTCAGCTGCAGAAGAGTAAAGGAGCTGACGGCGCCGGAGAGCGACGTGGCGGGAACTAGTGGGCACGGAGCCGCATGGAAGAGGCTGTCATCAGGGAAAGTGGACGTGGATCTGGTCCTTCTTGCTGCCTCGGCTGAGGCATACATTTACTGTTCGGCGCATCGGTGAGTGCAGAGAAGTGGAGGAGACCCGTGCCTGATTTTAAAAGCAAATTGGCGGGAAAACTGACGAACTGCGCGGCAGTTCAGGAGATAGTACCAGCGGCTGAAGCTGTTGTCAACTGGGACAGGAGCAGCACGCGATTTTCCTGGGCAGACTGAAGGATCTTTGCCGCTCTCTGGTCGGTGACCCAAGAAGCGTGGTTGATTGGGAAACAATCGGTTTTGCCGGGGATTCTAAAAGGAAGAGCTTCGCCACTTATTGCTGTCTTGGTTCATGTTGGAGATTATGTGATCGATGCAGTGAGGGAAACTGGAGTCTGTTGTATCCCTATAAGAAGAAGTGGGAAGAGGAAGTTGGAACTTGAATTTGAATTTGGTTTTGGCGGCAAATTGATCGGAGTTCAGTGGTGATCTGAAGGAAAGAAAATATTGCTGTCTCCTGCTTCAAAAGATTTTCACAGTCATTGGGTGAGAAGAAGGCTGTATGTGTCTGAACTTATTAACCTGTTGTTGTATTGGAAGGTGGTGGTATTTTAAGGGAGCCTGTTAATTTGATAGATCAATCAAAATATAGATTGATTGAATAATTTTACATCAGTAAGGTATTGTTTATTAATTACTGAAGGTCTTTCTTGTATAGCTTAATAGCAAATCAGTGATATCTGCTTTGAGGAACTGGTGATTTATACGTCCCAAGTGATTATTACCACACAATCCAATATTTTTCGATTGGAATTCTCATGTTGGAATTAATTTATGTGCATTGTATAGATATATATTAATGCATTGTTGATATAAAGCTTGTACCCACTGATTGAGAAGGCCCTTGGCTGCCCTATCTACAATCACCCATTAATGATTTATTGCACCTGAGGTCATACAAGTATTACTTGGTAGAGTGCATGAGATATAGCTGTCTCCCTATGAGCTTGCGACACTTGGGGCAAAGAATTTCTATTGCTTTATTAAAAAGCTACGTTGCTGCTTTATTTGAGACTGTATCTTTAACTTAGTTTGTGATATATAAATAATACTACACTAGGAAGTAACTGGTTATTGTATCAGTCAGTAGTAACTTAATTATTATATTAATTAAGAGTGCGTTGCATATACGAGAATATTTAGGGCACAATATACCCTTTTTTACCTTTGCTTTAGTATACTCTAACCATGGCATCTAATTCAAAATCTAAAATGCCTACTGGTAAAAACCAGAAATCCACAGGTTCTTCCAGTCAAAGAATATACACTGAATCTGTTAATCTACTAAGTCCAATTAAATCTAGATCCCCCCTAAAGAGGGAAGAAAATACCTCAACTAAGAATATGCCTAACAGCTCTTCTATTAAGGCTACTCATAGAGATTCAGGTCACAAAGATACTTCTACCGATCCTTGTCCCTTATCTTTTACATCTTCCCAGGTACTTGATAATAAAGGGACTTCAAAACTCTTTTTACAGGATGAAGAAAGTAAAATGGATTTATCTAAATTCAATAAGAGAAGAGCCCCAGATAGTCAATCTGTTAGACCAGATCCAACATATTTGGATTCTGACACTTCATTTGAGGATTTCTCTCCAAATGACACCCCAGTGAAACAACCCTCTAAAAGAGGTTGCCCAGAGATTTCCTCTGTTGAATCTTCAAATCCCCATAATTTTGATTTTAAAACTTTGTTGAAATCTGATAGACTGGTTACTGAGGGTTCGCTCGCTGGTTTCCTTATATCCTTCCAGGAATCTTTCAGTGCAATTAATACGTCTATTAAAGCAGGTTTTGATTCTCATAGGAGGGATATTCAGGAGATCAGTGATAAATTCTCCCAAAGATTTGAATTGAATGAGAAAAGGCTCTCAAAGGTTGAAAATAGGACAGATGATTTAGTACAGCAAAATTCAAACTTGAAAGCTGAACTCTTATCCGTTAGGTCCAAATTAACGGACTTGGAGGATCGGAGTAGGCGAAATAATATCAAGATCAGAGGGATACCCGAAAGTGTAATACAGAAAGACCTTTCAGATTATACTAAAGCTACACTTAAAAAGGCTTTGCCGTCCTTAACTGATCTACAATTGATAATTGATAGAATTCACCGCCTGCCCCGTCCAAAGAACATATCTATGGATAAACCAAGGGACACGATACTTCACTTCCATTTTTTTGAAACTAAAGAATTGATATTAAGATATATTAGAGAGAAAGGCTCTCTCCCTCCCCCCAATGACCACTTAAAATTCTTCTCTGATTTTTCAAAATTAACTATGGAAACTAGGAAGTCATTTAATCAAGCTACTAACGTCCTTAGGGAAATGGGGATTACTTATAGGTGGGGATTCCCAACAAAGTTACTTGTGTCACATAGGGGCAAGATTGTTCCACTTTTTACTCCAAGGGAGGCCTTGGACTTTATCCGCTCTTTAAAGGAAGGCCCCTCTGACAGAGATAACGGCTGAAGGTGATAAATTCTCGTTGGATCCCTTGTACTACTTACATAAATAACAACATGGAGGGTATTGAATGATAAATATTAGGTTAATAGTTTATTAGGCTTTATGGGATCTTGCCACTTTGGCTTTTTAAGTCCCCAATAAGGAGAGATACCACGTTTGGTGGTTAACCTCCAGGAGGACTCTTTAGGTTTATTGATTTACATTTTTAATTTTAATTTTTTAAACCCTAGTTGGAATAGGTGAGGACAATTTCAAAGAAGGCAATTTGGTGATAAAATTGGATAATAGTTAATAAACAGGCAAATAAATAGAACAGCATGAAAATCAAAATTCTCTCACATAATGTTAAAGGATTGAATAGTCCCCATAAGCGATATATAGCTTGGAGAGAATTAAAACGGCTTCATGCGGATATCTCTTGTTTACAAGAGGTTAAATTAATAAAAGATACCCACCCGACTTTTCAGCATAAAGACTTCCCCCACATTTTTAAATCCCTTAATAATAAGAAGAGTGCAGGAGTAATAACCATCATTAATAAAAACATCCCCTTCCAGTTACTTGATGAACATGTTGATAATCATGGAAGATTCCATATTCTCATATGTAAATTGAACTTTAAACTTTGTACAATCGTTAATATCTATGCCCCTAACAATGGCCAAATCTCTTTCTTTAACAAATTATTGAAGAAGGTGAACGATGTTAAAAGAGGAGACCTGTTATTAATAGGTGATTTCAATCTAGTTCCCGACAGGAATATTGACTCATCATCTTCTGCTACTTCTAAATCGAATCGATCTTTGAACAACTGGATCAGACAGAATGAGATGTATGATGTTTTTAGATGCTTAAATTCCTCATCTAAAGAATTCACATACTACTCAGATACATACAAAACTTCTTCCAGAATAGATTTATTTTTGACTGATATCTTTTCTCTTGCCAAATTTAAGAAAATTGAAATTCTGGAAAAATCTTTTTCTGATCATGCCCCTGTATTAGGAATATTCGATTTGGGCCCTCCCACAACAAATACCTTCCTATGGAAGGTTAATCCCACTTTATTAAACACTCAGAAATATAGAGATATCATCAGCGAAACAATTGAAAATTACTTTAAAGAAAATTTAGTGGATAGTATGAGTCCTTTTACCATTTGGAATGCCCACAAAGCCGTTTTGAGAGGGTGTCTCATTCAACTCTCTGCGAGATATAAAAAAGAAAAAAGGGAAAAAATTGCTGATCTTCAATCCCAAATTGCTTTAAAAGAAGAGCAGCAAAATAATTTATTTACCCCATCTCACAATATCCATCTTGAAATTTTGAAGTTAAGACAAAATTTGAGGTCTGAAATTATCTCTGAGTATGACTCTGTTGTCAGGGCATCAAAATATAACTTCTATGCCTCTATTAATAAGCCTACCAAGTACATGACAAATAAACTGAAACAATCCCGTATGAACAGAAGGATTATTAAAATTACATCCTCTTCGGGAGAAGTGAAACATCACCCTTCTGATATCACGGGAGTCTTTGCGGATTACTTTGAACATCTTTATAATTTAAAGAATGACTCTTCAACTCATACTCCTAACCAAAGGGAAATTGATTCCTTCTTATCTAAACTAACACTTCCACAAGTAGACACTTTGGATTTAACTCTCTTAAACCAACCCTTTACTGTAGAAGAAATTACCAGAACGATTGAAAAGCTTAAATTAAATAAATCCCCTGGCCCAGATGGGTTTACTAATGAATATTTTAAAACATTTTCAAACCTTATATCTCCACATTTAAAATCTCTATTTAATCACGCCTCAAATACTGGATTGTTCCCTAAAGAAATGACCGAAGCAACTATTATACTGATCCCTAAAGATAGTGGGAATTTGGAGGAAGTTAAAAATTATCGCCCAATCTCTCTAATAAACACCGACATTAAAATATATTCGAAAATTTTAGCGGATCGATTGAAGAACCTTTTGCCCCGTCTTATTAAGAATGATCAGGTGGGCTTTGTTAGTGGCAGACAAGTTACAGATGGCACTAGAAGGATTTTGAATCTTTTCAACATAGCTAAATCTAATAATTTCCCATCACTATTTATTTCCCTAGATGCCCAAAAAGCTTTTGATAGAGTGAATTGGGACTATCTTAAATCTACTCTATTGAAATTTGGGTTTGATGATAACTTTATAATTTCTATCTTTGCATTGTACTCAAATACTAATGCCAAAACTTATACAAATAATCACCTTTCTAGAAATTTTGATATCACTAATGGAACAAGACAGGGATGTCCTCTTTCCCCCCTTTTATTTGCCCTCGCAATTGAACCCCTTGCAGAAGTGATAAGACAAAGCACTGACATCTCGGGTTTTAAAACGAAGTCTTATCATCATAAACTAACTTTATTTGCTGATGACCTTATGTTATCAATTACTGACCCTGCTAATTCACTTACTTTTTAAAAAGATTTCAAAAGACTTCTCTAGTTATAATAACTGCGATTTGTCATTGATGGGAAGAATTTTAGTAACTAAATCATACATTTTACCAAAAATTCTATTTATATTTAGAAATATTCCTCTTATTATTCCTACTCCTCTTTTGTACAAAGTTCAAAAGTCAATCAACCTTTTTGTTTGGAAAGGACGGAGGCCTAGAATCACTACCAAAATTTTATATAAAAAGAAGGCTAATGGAGGCCTAGCACTTCCGAACATTTTGGCCTATTTTCAAGCATCCCTTATCCTTCAAAGCAAACAATGGTTTTCTGAAGGAACACCCTCTGCTTGGTTAGACCTTGAATCAGAGCAATGTGGGGTCAGTTCCATTTCGGATTTGTTTTTTAAGCATTTGCTCTCGCCTTTGAATGTTGTTCACCATCATCCAGTCTTTCATTCTATACTGGTTATGTGGAGGAGCTTTACACAATTAAAGAAGAAAGTTGATAGACGGAATATTTTGAAAAAATTTCCTTTAAAACTACTATTTAAAATATATAAGTGCCCTATGTCGGAAGAGTGGAAAGAATTTAAAATTAATACAATAGGGGATATATGGGATGGCCAACACCCCTTATCTTTTAACGAGATGAAAAATAAATTCCGTATTCCATTTTCGTATTTTACCCCTTATCTTGTGTTGAAGGATCTCCTGCGGAAGTTTTTGAATAGCAGAGTTTTGAATTCAGATATAGTGGCTTCCATGTTTACAAATGTTAACCATAAGTTGTCTTGGAGCCTTAAGAATATCTACTCTCATTATAACGAAGATTTTGAGTTTACCAAAAACGTTTATATTGAAAGATGGGAAAAAGACTTAAATATTAAATTAGATGCAGAACAATGGGAGAAAGCAATAAGACTTTCAAATGCATCTGCTGTTTCGGCGATTCTGCAGGAATCTTTCTTTAAGACATTGACCAGATGGCATTATACCCCGATCAGGATGTCCCATATAGATAGTAAATACTCTTCTTTTTGTTGGAGGAGCTGTGGTATGCCAGGCAACTTATACCATATGTTTTGGAGTTGCCCCAAATTGAAGAATTTGTGGAGAGAACTTACGGACCATTTAGACATCCTTTCAGACAAAGCGGTGAATGTTACCCCGCAGATGGCTTTGCTTTCCTTGGGCACCGAGAAAATTAATCCTTCCCTAAGATATGTAATAATACATATTTTCTTGGTGACCAAAAATACAATAGCTTTTTGGTGGCTTAAATCTGATCCACCTCCCTTCGCTGAAATACTTGACAAAGTTCGTACCCATAACTCTATGGAGAAAAGATTTGCGTTTATAAATAAAGCTCTCCATAAATATCACTCCAAGTGGGACATATGGAATTCAAAGTTTTGCTAGTATCGGTTACATTTGCCTGTCTGTTGTTGTTTGCTATATCTAATACAACTATGATTGTTTTGTTTTCTTTTTCTCTATCTAAAGAGAATTGCAGGAACAATGTATAATATTTGTCTTCATCTGTACTACTTTGAAACAGTTTATTAATGTGTGATGTAACACTGTAGAGTAGAGTTCTCTACTTTTTTATTTGTCCATGTTTTAACTTTTCCTTTCCTGTTCATGTTAAACTTAAAACTTAATAAAAATATTTAAAAAAAAAAAAAAAAGGATGAGTTTGCAACTACTTTACTTTTGGAGAAAATTCAAAACATTCATTATTCAATAGAGCCCAATAGCAAAAACCAGCGTTTTGAATGAAGAATCACATTTCTTGGTAGAATCATGCAGGATTGAAATTTTTGATGGTTTTTTACTCCTCTCAACAGCCCAAACAAGTTTCTAAAAGGATGAGTTTGCAACTACTTTACTTTTGGAGAAAATTCAAAACATTCATTATTCAATAGGGCTCAAACTATCAAAAACCAGCGGTTTGAATGAACACACATTTCTTGGTAGAATCATGCAGGACTGAAATTTTTGATGTTTTTCTACTCCTCTCATGAGCCCAAACAAGTCTCTAAAAGCATGAGTTTGCAACTACTTTACTTTTGGAGAAAATTCAAAACATTCATTATTCAATAGAGCCCAATAGCAAAAATCAGGTTTTGAATGAAGAATCACATTTCTTGGTAGAATCATGCAGGATTGAAATTTTTGATGGTTTTTTACTCCTATCAACAGCCCAAACAAGTTTCTAAAAGGATGAGTTTGCAACTACTTTACTTTTGGAGAAAATTCAAAACATTCATTATTCAATAGGGCCCAAACTATCAAAAACCAGCGGTTTCAATGAACACACATTTCTTGGTAGAATCGTGCAGGACTTAAATTTTTGATGTTTTTCTACTCCTCTCATGAGCCCAAACAAGTCTCTAAAAGCATGAGTTTGCAACTACTTTACTTTTGGAGAAAATTCAAAACATTCATTATTCAATAGAGCCCAATAGCAAAAATCAGGTTTTGAATGAAGAATCACATTTCTTGGTAGAATCATGCAGGATTGAAATTTTTGATGGTTTTTTACTCCTATCAACAGCCCAAACAAGTTTCTAAAAGGATGAGTTTGCAACTACTTTACTTTTGGAGAAAATTCAAAACATTCATTATTCAATAGGGCCCAAAATATCAAAAACCAGCAGTTTGAATGAACACACATTTCTTGGTAGAATCGTGCAGGACTGAAATTTTTGATGTTTTTCTACTCCTCTCATGAGCCCAAACAAGTCTCTAAAAGGATGAGTTTGCAACTACTTTACTTTTGAAGAAAATTTAAAACATTCAATATTCAATAGAGCCCAATAGCAAAAATCAGGTTTTGAATGAAGAATCACATTTCTTGGTAGAATCATGCAGGATTGAAATTTTTGATGGTTTTTTACTCCTCTCAACAGCCCAAACAAGTTTCTAAAAGGATGAGTTTGCAACTACTTTACTTTTGGAGAAAATTCAAAACATTCATAATTCAATAGGGCCCAAAATATCAAAAACCAGCGGTTTGAATGAACACACATTTCTTGGTAGAATCGTGCAGGACTGAAATTTTTGATGTTTTTCTACTCCTCTCATGAGCCCAAACAAGTCTCTAAAAGGATGAGTTTGCAACTACTTTACTTTTGGAGAAAATTCAAAACATTCATTATTCAATAGAGCCCAATAACAAAAACCAGCGTTTTGAATGAAGAATCACATTTCTTGGTAGAATCATGCAGGATTGAAATTTTTGATGGTTTTTTACTCCTCTCAACAGCCCAAACAAGTTTCTAAAAGGATGAGTTTGCAACTACTTTACTTTTGGAGAAAATTCAAAACATTCATTATTCAATAGGGCCCAAACTATCAAAAACCAGCGGTTTCAATGAACACACATTTCTTGGTAGAATCACGCAGGACTGAAATTTTTGATGTTTTTCTACTCCTCTCATGAGCCCAAACAAGTCTCTAAAAGCATGAGTTTGTAACTACTTTACTTTTGGAGAAAATTCAAAACATTCATTATTCAATAGAGCCCAATAGCAAAAATCAGGTTTTGAATGAAGAATCACATTTTTTGGTAGAATCATGCAGGATTGAAATTTTTGATGGTTTTTTACTCCTCTCAACAGCCCAAACAAGTTTCTAAAAGGATGAGTTTGCAACTACTTTACTTTTGGAGAAAATTCAAAACATTCATTATTCAATAGGGCCCAAAATATCAAAAACCAGCGGTTTGAATGAACACATTTCTTGGTAGAATCGTGCAGGACTGAAATTTTTGATGTTTTTCTACTCCTCTCATGAGCCCAAACAAGTCTCTAAAAGGATGAGTTTGCAACTACTTTACTTTTGGAGAAAATTCAAAACATTCATTATTCAATAGAGCCCAATAGCAAAAACCAGCGTTTTGAATGAAGAATCACATTTCTTGGTAGAATCATGCAGGATTGAAATTTTTGATGGTTTTTTACTCCTCTCAACAGCCCAAACAAGTTTCTAAAAGGATGAGTTTGCAACTACTTTACTTTTGGAGAAAATTCAAAACATTCATTATTCAATAGGGCCCAAACTATCAAAAACCAGCGGTTTCAATGAACACACATTTCTTGGTAGAATCATGCAGGACTGAAATTTTTGATGTTTTTCTACTCCTCTCATGAGCCCAAACAAGTCTCTAAAAGCATGAGTTTGCAACTACTTTACTTTTGGAGAAAATTCAAAACATTCATTATTCAATAGAGCCCAATAGCAAAAATCAGGTTTTGAATGAAGAATCACATTTCTTGGTAGAATCATGCAGGATTGACATTTTTGATGGTTTTTTACTCCTCTCAACAGCCCAAACAAGTTTCTAAAAGGATGAGTTTGCAACTACTTTACTTTTGGAGAAAATTCAAAACATTCATTATTCAATAGGGCCCAAAATATCAAAAAACAGCGGTTTGAATGAACACACATTTCTTGGTAGAATCGTGCAGGACTGAAATTTTTGATTTTTTTCTACTCCTGTCATGAGCCCAAACAAGTCTCTAAAAGGATGAGTTTGCAACTACTTTACTTTTGGAGAAAATTCAAAACATTCATTATTCAATAGAGCCCAATAGCAAAAACCAGCATTTTGAATGAAGAATCACATTTCTTGGTAGAATCATGCAGGATTGAAATTTTTGATGGTTTTTTACTCCTCTCAACAGCCCAAACAAGTTTCTAAAAGGATGAGTTTGCAACTACTTTACTTTTGGAGAAAATTCAAAACATTCATTATTCAATAGGGCTCAAACTATCAAAAACCAGCGGTTTGAATGAACACACATTTCTTGGTAGAATCATGCAGGACTGAAATTTTTGATGTTTTTCTACTCCTCTCATGAGCCCAAACAAGTCTCTAAAAGCATGAGTTTGCAACTACTTTACTTTTGGAGAAAATTCAAAACATTCATTATTCAATAGGGCCCAAAATATCAAAAACCAGCGGTTTGAATGAACACACATTTCTTGGTAGAATCGTGCAGGACTGAAATTTTTGATTTTTTTCTACTCCTGTCATGAGCCCAAACAAGTCTCTAAAAGGATGAGTTTGCAACTACTTTACTTTTGGAGAAAATTCAAAACATTCATTATTCAATAGAGCCCAATAGCAAAAACCAGCATTTTGAATGAAGAATCACATTTCTTGGTAGAATCATGCAGGATTGAAATTTTTGATGGTTTTTTACTCCTCTCCACAGCCCAAACAAGTTTCTAAAAGGATGAGTTTGCAACTACTTTACTTTTGGAGAAAATTCAAAACATTCATTATTCAATAGGGCTCAAACTATCAAAAACCAGCGGTTTGAATGAACACACATTTCTTGGTAGAATCATGCAGGACTAGTGTTGAGCATTCCGATACCGCAAGTATCGGGTATCGGCCGATACTTGCTGTATCGGAATTCCGATACCGACTTCCGATATTTTTTCAATATCGGAATTCGGCATCGGAATCGGAAGTTCCAAGTTGATTGACAGACTGACGTCATCATGATGCGCGGTGTGTGCGCATCATGATGCGCCGTCATTTCGGGCCTTCCGGGGGTCTCTGCCGGCCTGCCGGGGGGCTGTGCCGGCCTGCCGGGGGGCTGTGCTGGCCTGCCGGGGGGCTGTGTGGTCTGCCCGGGGTCTGTACCGGCCTGCCGGGGGGCTGTGCCGGCCTGCCGGTGGTCTGTGCACCCTGTGGGGGTCTGTACCGGCCTGCCGGGGGGCTGTGCCGGCCTGCCGGGGGGCTGTGCTGATGTCCGGGGGTCTGTGCAAGCATCGTCCGATGGGACTACAAGTCCCATCGGGCGATGCCTGCTACCATGACAGTGATTGACACATTAGCCAATGATGGGACAGTAGTAGTCCCATCATCCGGCTAATGTGTTAAATGTTAAAAAAAAAAAAAAAAATACTACATACATACTACATGCTACATACATACTACATATATACTACATACATACTACATACATGCTACATACATACTACATGCATGCTACATACATACTACATATATACTACATACATACTACATACATACTGCATGCTACATACATACTACATACATACTACATGCATGCTACATATATACTACATGCTACATACATACCACATACATACTACATGCATGCTACATATATACTACATGCTACATACATACCACATACATACTACATACATGCTACATACATACCACATACATACTACATACATGCTACATACATACTACATACATACTACATACATACTACATGCATGCTACATACATACTACATATATACTACATACATGCTACATACATACTACATGCTACATACATACTACATATATACTACATACATACTACATATATACTACATACTACATACATACCACATATATACTACATACATACTACATGCATGCTACATACATACTACATGCTACATACATACCACATACATACTACATACATGCTACATATATACTACATGCATGCTACATACATACTACATATATACTACATGCATGCTACATACATACTACATGCTACATGCATGCTACATACATACTACATACATACTACATGCTACATACATACCACATATATACTACATACATACAATACATTCATACAATACATACATAGACATACAGTACATATAACATAGAGTAACATACTTACCAATACTTGTCACATTGTTCCCCGAAGCCATTGTCGTCTACGGAATAAATATTAACATAACAAACCACAAAAATACTCACCCACGATCCGAAGCAGTCCACGAGTGTGTCCCACGACGATCTTGGGTAGAGAACTGCAGCATCAGATGATGCTGCCGTTCTCTACGGGCTGCAGGAATCCAATGACGGAAGGTAGGTATCCTTCCGCACTGTATTCCTCCGCCACTTAAAAAAAAAAGTCCCTAGTCTCACTTTATGCCATTGCTGTGTGGGAAATTCCCACACAGCAATGGCATAAAGTGAGACTAGGGACTTTTTTTTTTTTTAAGTGGCGGAGGAATACAGTGCGGAAGGATACCTACCTTCCGTCATTGGATTCCTGCAGCCCGTAGAGAACGGCAGCATCATCTGATGCTGCAGTTCTCTACCCAAGATCGTCGTGGGACACACTCGTGGACTGCTTTGGATCGTGGGTGAGTATTTTTGTGGTTTGTTATGTTAATATTTATTCCGTAGACGACAATGGCTTCGGGGAACAATGTGACAAGTATTGGTAAGTATGTTACTCTATGTTATATGTACTGTATGTCTATGTATGTATTGTATGAATGTATTGTATGTATGTAGTATATATGTGGTATGTATGTAGCATGTAGTATGTATGTAGTATGTATGTAGCATGCATGTAGCATGCAGTATGTATGTAGCATGCATGTAGTATATATGTAGTATGTATGTAGCATGCATGTAGTATATATGTAGCATGTATGTGGTATGTATGTAGCATGTAGTATGTATGTAGCATGTATGTAGTATATATGTAGTATGTATGTAGTATGTATGTAGCATGTAGTATGTATGTAGCATGCATGTAGTATATATGTAGTATGTATGTAGCATGCATGTGGTATATATGTAGTATGTATGTGGTATGTATGTAGCATGTAGTATGTATGTAGCATGCATGTAGTATATATGTAGTATGTATGTAGCATGTAGTATGCAGTATGTATGTAGCATGCATGTAGTATATATGTAGTATGTATGTTGCATGTAGTATGAATGTAGCATGTATGTAGTATGTAGTATGAATGTAGCATGTATGTAGTATGCATGTTGTATGTATGTAGCATGTAATTTTTTTTTTTTTTTTTTTTTTTTTTTTTTTTTTACATTTAACACATTAGCCGGATGATGGGACTACTACTGTCCCATCATTGGCTAATGTGTCAATCACTGTCATGGTAGCAGGCATCGCCCGATGGGACTTGTAGTCCCATCGGACGATGCCTGCACAGACCCCCGGAGCCTGCACAGACCACCGGCAGGCCGGCACAGCCCCCCGGCAGGCCGGCACAGCCCCCCGGCAGGCCGGCACAGCCCCCCGGAGCCTGCACAGTCCCCCGGCAGGCCGGCACAGCCCCCCGGCAGGCCGGCACAGCCCCCCGGCAGGTCGGCACAGCCCCCCGGAGCCTGCACAGCCCCCCGGAGCCTGCACAGCCCCCCGGCAGGCCGGCACAGCCCCCCGGCAGGCCGGCACAGCCCCCCGGAGCCTGCACAGACCACCGGCAGGCCGGCACAGACCACCGGAGCCTGCACAGACCCCCTGGCAGGCCGGCACAGCCCCCCGAAAGGCCCGTACAGACCCCAGAGAGGCTGTACAAGGGCAGGAAAGGGTTTTTCTTATTCCGATACCGGAAGTCCCATAGACTTGAATGGGACTTCCGGTATCGGAATCGGCGATACCGATACTTTTTTTAAAGATCGGCCGATACCATCCGATACGATACTTTGAAGTATCGGATGGTATCGCTCAACTCTATGCAGGACTGAAATTTTTGATGTTTTTCTACTCCTCTCATGAGCCCAAACAAGTCTCTAAAAGCATGAGTTTGCAACTACTTTACTTTTGGAGAAAATTCAAAACATTCATTATTCAATAGAGCCCAATAGCAAAAATCAGGTTTTGAATGAAGAATCACATTTCTTGGTAGAATCATGCAGGATTGAAATTTTTGATGGTTTTTTACTCCTCTCAACAGCCCAAACAAGTTTCTAAAAGGATGAGTTTGCAACTACTTTACTTTTGGAGAAAATTCAAAACATTCATTATTCAATAGGGCCGAAACTATCAAAAACCAGCGGTTTGAATGAACACACATTTCTTGGTAGAATCGTGCAGGACTGAAATTTTTGATGTTTTTCTACTCCTCTCATGAGCCCAAACAAGTCTCTAAAAGGATGAGTTTGCAACTACTTTACTTTTGGAGAAAATTCAAAACATTCATTATTCAATAGAGCCCAATAGCAAAAACCAGCGTTTTGAATGAAGAATCACATTTCTTGGTAGAATCATGCAGGATTGAAATTTTTGATGGTTTTTTACTCCTCTCAACAGCCCAAACAAGTTTCTAAAAGGATGAGTTTGCAACTACTTTACTTTTGGAGAAAATTCAAAACATTCATTATTCAATAGGGCCCAAAATATCAAAAACCAGCGGTTTGAATGAACACACATTTCTTGGTAGAATCGTGCAGGACTGAAATTTTTGATGTTTTTCTACTCCTCTCATGAGCCCAAACAAGTCTCTAAAAGGATGAGTTTGCAACTACTTTACTTTTGGAGAAAATTCAAAACATTCATTATTCAATAGAGCCC
The DNA here is from genome assembly GCF_039654945.1 of Dendrobates tinctorius. Taxonomy (NCBI): domain Eukaryota; kingdom Metazoa; phylum Chordata; class Amphibia; order Anura; family Dendrobatidae; genus Dendrobates; species Dendrobates tinctorius. The sequence goes on along the minus strand of NW_027362141.1, from coordinate 671,342 downwards.
AATAGCAAAAACCAGCGTTTTGAATGAAGAATCACATTTCTTGGTAGAATCATGCAGGATTGAAATTTTTGATGGTTTTTTACTCCTCTCAACAGCCCAAACAAGTTTCTAAAAGGATGAGTTTGCAACTACTTTACTTTTGGAGAAAATTCAAAACATTCATTATTCAATAGGGCCCAAACTATCAAAAACCAGCGGTTTCAATGAACACACATTTCTTGGTAGAATCATGCAGGACTGAAATTTTTGATGTTTTTCTACTCCTCTCATGAGCCCAAACAAGTCTCTAAAAGCATGAGTTTGCAACTACTTTACTTTTTGAGAAAATTCAAAACATTCATTATTCAATAGAGCCCAATAGCAAAAATCAGGTTTTGAATGAAGAATCACATTTCTTGGTAGAATCATGCAGAATTGAAATTTTTGATGGTTTTTTACTCCTCTCAACAGCCCAAACAAGTTTCTAAAAGGATGAGTTTGCAACTACTTTACTTTTGGAGAAAATTCAAAACATTCATTATTCAATAGGGCCCAAAATATCAAAAAACAGCTGTTTGAATGAACACACATTTCTTGGTAGAATCGTGCAGGACTGAAATTTTTGATGTTTTTCTACTCCTCTCATGAGCCCAAACAAGTCTCTAAAAGGATGAGTTTGCAACTACTTTACTTTTGGAGAAAATTCAAAACATTCATTATTCAATAGAGCCCAATAGCAAAAACCAGCGTTTTGAATGAAGAATCACATTTCTTGGTAGAATCATGCAGGATTGAAATTTTTGATGGTTTTTTACTACTCTCAACAGCCCAAACAAGTTTCTAAAAGGATGAGTTTGCAACTACTTTACTTTTGGAGAAAATTCAAAACATTTATTATTCAATAGGGCCCAAACTATCAAAAACCAGCGGTTTCAATGAACACACATTTCTTGGTAGAATCATGCAGGACTGAAATTTTTGATGTTTTTCTACTCCTCTCATGAGCCCAAACAAGTCTCTAAAAGCATGAGTTTGCAACTACTTTACTTTTGGAGAAAATTCAAAACATTGGGGGCGTGGCCAGCGTCTGAGCTGAATGGAAGCCTGAGCTCTGAGCTCCTCCACAGGGCAGCCTACCAAGCGCTATTAACAAGCGATTTACAAGCCAGGACTGGCTGAAAACTTGTGGGAACCTCCATAGACACCAGCGGTGCCCCCACACTATGGATCTGCTCAGTAAAAAAGCAGAAAAAGGAAAGAAAACAGAGCGCTCTCCCCTCATGCTGAGGAGCCAAGATGGCGCCCGCCTCACAGCAGCAGCCACAGCCTGCAGCCCCAGCCTGAGCGGTACACAGCGGCAAAGGACGCCACAGCGGCTGAAGCATGCAGCATTCAAGTCGGGGGGTAAGTCTACCCCTGCCCTAGCAAAAACCGCCGCTCTGCAGGCTAATAGAAGCGCTAATTTACACATTAAAAGTAGCGCTGAGGGGAAAGGAGCGAGATCTCGCGAGAGTGACCGGGGGACAAGCGAGACTACGCAGCAGATACACAATTTGCGTAACCTAAGCAAAAATACAGCGCAGCCTGTGAATTATGGTGCAGCAGCACCGCTGACCGCTGCTATGGAGGAGACAACTGTAATAAGGGGTTCCTCATCCTGTCCTGACATCTCCAATGTGTCAGATACTCCTCTAACGCCATTACAGAGGGAAATGTCTCCTTTCTCAGTGACTAGCCGCAGATTTAGCAGCAGCTCAGCTGAGCTGCAACAGGAATTACAAATTGAGGACTCCTGTCCTTCTGATAATCCCATACCGGAGAACATTTTACACGTTTTAACAGAGGTGGAGGCTACCAGTAATACAGCCTCAGAAATATTTATTAAGAACATGCTATGCCTTCTAGCAAAGACATTTCAGAAACAACTGGAGGGCTATAATACAAATCTCCAAAATAACATAGATGGTCTGGGCCAGAGAGTGGACCATCTTCAATCCAAAATGGAAGAATTGGTTAAATCCCATAATAACTTGATAGATGAACACTATGCCCTAGAAAAAGAGGTTGTCTTCTTAAAATCAAGGTTGACAGAGCAGGAAGACAGAAGTAGAAGGAACAACCTTAAATTCAGGGGAATACGTGAAAATGTCAAAGACAGAGACCTTAATACATATGTGCAAAAGATGCTTCATACAATACTTCCAGGGGCCTCTAAAGGGGACCTATTGATGGAACGTATACACAGACTCCCCAAGTCAAAATATGCCCCAGACAGAGCCCCAAGAGATGTCATTGCATATTTTCATTATTTCCTGACAAAGGAGGACATTCTGAGGAAAAGTAAGCAATCACCTATATTAACAAGGCCATACGAGGATATCAAGATTTTTGCGGACTTCTCAAAAGCTACCTTGCAGAAAAGGAGAGACTTCTTTCCAATCACTGCACATCTGAGGAAACACAAGATTTTATACAGATGGGGTTTCCCTACAAAAATTCTAGTCATGAAAGAGAATACCACTTTTGCCTTGTCTAATATTGATAACTGTAACAGTTTTTTCCAAGATTTAGGTATCGTCCACTGGAGACTCCACCATCATCATCATTCTACAATCAAGAAAGGAATTTCCCCTTGCAGCAGCAAAGACGCCTTTCCCAGTCCTGGAATACGCAAAAGAAAAGAAAATAGACTTGGTGGGTACTGACCCTGGCTTTAGGCCTGAACTTTCTCTTTTTCACTCCCCACGTGATAACTGAGAGACATTCTCTCGGTACCATTTCTTTTGAGAAATCTAAATTTGTCTAGTTCATAAGTTTTGTTCTGTTCTAGGTTGTAACATGTTTTTGTTTACAGGCACACCAGGCACTAACAAAAAATCACTAAGGAAACCCACTATCTTTTGGATGTATGTTCAGGTGAAATGTTCTGTCTTAGTGAATCATCTAATGCTTTTTTTTTTTTCCTTCCTGACACATTATGGAATTGAGGGTACTGTCATTTAATGTAAATGGGCTCAATAGCCCATTCAAGAGATTTGCTTTGTGGAAGGAGATTAAAAAATTGAAGGCCAACATAGCAATGATACAAGAAACACACCTTCTAGAAATTGATAACACAAGACTCAAAAATAAAGACTTCCCTCAGATTTTCTTTTCTAACACTGAGGGAAGGAAAAAGGCTGGGGTGGCCATCGCCTTCCACAAAGATTTGCCAATAGTGGTCTCAGACATATATAGGGACAGCAAAGGTAGACAACTGGCTATTAATTTTACTTTGGAGGGTGTGGAATATACAGTGGTAAACGTATACACCCCTAATGTCCGACAAATAAGTTTTCTAAATAAGGTCAAGAAGAAATTGTCCAATTTTAGTAGAGGTCACATTATCTGGGGAGGGGATTTTAATTGTATAGTTGACCCAAATACTGATTGCTCATCTGATGCCCCATATTATAAGAGCGTGAATCTGGAAAAATGGTTGGGAGATTCCAATTTGCATGACAGCTGTAAGATATTGAACTCTACCTCAAGAGAGTACACAAGATTTTGTCCACACAACAAGTCTTACACTAGGATTGATCATGTGTTCACTAGCTTCTCGCTACTAGACTCATACATAGATTTCCAGACTGGTCCTATTACATGGTCAGACCATGCCCCAATCCTACTGACCTTACACACTTCCTCCATGATCCCAAAACAATAAAATTGGAGATATAGTAAATTCACAGTTGACTCCCCAGAAAACATATCATTAGCAAAGAATGTCTTAATGAACTACTTCAAAGAGAACTGTTCCCAAGAAATTACACCTGAAACATTGTGGCTAGCACACAAATGTGTCATTAGGGGTCATCTGATCCAAGTGGCCTCGAGACAAAAAAGAGCAAGAGAGAGCCAACAAAGGATGTTGTTAGAACAGATCCAAAAATTAGAATCCCAAGCTAAAGCAGACAAAAATTTTGCTAAATATAATGAATTGTACTCCCTCAGACTAGAACTTAGGAATCTCCTCATCAACCTATATGAGAAAAAGACTTTATTTAATAGGGCAGGGTTTTATGTTAATAATAATAAATTCTCCAAAAATATGGCAAATAGGTTTAAACCCATAAATAAAAAACATCCAATTAAAAAAATAACCCAAAGCTCAAAGACTATAGAAAAACCCAAAGAGATAGCCCTGGCTTTTGAGAGCTACTATTCTAAATTATACAACATAGGAAACAATGGAGCTCATCCCTCTCCTACACCAGAGATGATAAATAATTTTTTGGAAAAGGTAAAGCTGGGATCTTTGTCTTTAGAGCAGAAGGAATCACTTGACACACCCTTTACTGAGGGTGAGGTCTCTCTTGCGATGAACAATCTTAAAAATGACAAGGCTCCAGGTCCAGATGGCTTTCCTATAGAGTATTATAAAGAATTTCAAAAGGAACTCATCCCACACTTAACTAATGCCCTGAATTTTATTAAATCAGAAGGAAAGTGCAACACAGATATGCTGAGAGCCACAATAGTGGTGATTCCCAAACCAGATAAAGATCCGACCAAAATCGAAAATTATAGGCCTATCTCTCTCCTAAATGTGGATATCAAGATCTACGCAAAAATATTAGCAGAAAGATTACAGGACGTTGTTCCATTCCTTATACATCCCGATCAAGTCGGTTTTGTAAAATCTAGGCAAACTTCAGACAGTTCTAGAAGTGTCCTGCATCACTTATATTCATGCCACAAAAATAGGATTTCCAGTTTGTTTGTAGCTCTTGACGCTGAAAAGGCCTTTGACCGGATTAATTGGGCCTATGCCTTTACAGTATTGGAGAAAATGGGTTTTGGTGGGGAGATGATGAGAAGTATTCGAGCTTTATACTCTCGGCCATCTGCCTCTGTGCTGGTCAACAACACGATGTCAGATACATTTCTTATAACTAATGGGACAAGACAGGGATGTCCTCTATCCCCAATAATTTTTATCCTGAGCCTGGAACCTTTGGCTCAAATGATAAGGGATTCTGATGAAGTACATGGTGTACAAATGAAAGATTCAGAGCATAAGATTAACCTCTATGCAGATGACATTATACTCACACTGACAAATCCAGCTGATTCCCTGGAAAAGATATGGGATATCATAAATTTATTTGGCTCAGTCTCATACTATAAATTAAATGTAAAAAAGACTAATGTTCTATCACTTTTCCTTTCAGCCTCTACGAAACAGCAACTAAGAGACAAGTATCCCTTTAATTGGGACTGTACCAGGATACCGTACTTAGGAATTTGGCTCACAGGTAACCCCATGCATATGAGTGAGGTAAATATGGACCACCTTCTACAGTCTCTCGACCTTAAGTTGAATGAACTGTCGAAGACTCCAGCCACATGGATGGGCAGAATAGTGCTATATAAAATGTTCTGCCTACCCAAAGTCCTGTTTTTATACAGGAACGTCCCTCTGCCTATATCTCTACAATACATACAAAAACTAACACACCAGATGAACAAATTTATTTGGAACAATGGGAAACCTAGAGTGAAAAAGCGCACTCTACTTAAATCCAAGGAGAAGGGGGGGGTGGCCATACCAGATCTTGAGGCATATTATTACGCCACTATGACTGAACTGACAAAAGGCTGGTTTGTGGAACAGACAGACCTGGGGTGGCCAAATATTGAAAGAGATATGATGCCCAACAGGGAACCAGTTTTATTCATAGCCTATTTCCTTCTACATAGAAGGGAAATTATGAAAATAGATAATCCCATACTTAAGGCCTCTATGTTGTGCTGGTCATGTGTATGCAAAAGAAAGACTAGCTCTGCCTCTTTTTCACTCGAGAGGTTGAGACTCCCTTATCTGTCTCCTGTCAGGACTTCTCTAAGACCTATATTCGACAGCTGGACCAAATTTCCGATCACTTTTGTAGATGACTTGATGGACAATAACAGAGTCATACCCTTTGAGTTATTAAAGAACAGATTTGGGGTTCCCAATTCGGAGTATATGACATATCTCCTACTCAAGGAAGAATACAACAAATATAAGAAATACCTTTTTACAGTGGTTCCAATTGACCTTACTATTAACAATTTTCTATTTAATATGTCATCTAGACATAAGAGTTATCTTAGACCCTTATACAATAGCCTGACCAACAAAGACACCTTCACCAATGAAGGATGCTTTGAAAAATGGGAAACCACATTACAGAGACAGATATATGGTCCTCAGTGGATCTCCTCTCTTAAAATTGCAATCAAATCCACAAGATGTATGAATATACTAGAAACGCATTATAAATTAATTCATAGATATTACCTTACCCCAAATAGATTGAAACATTTTGGAGGGGGGGGATCTGGAATGTGTTGGCGTAACTGTGGATCTCAGGCAGATTTACTACATGTTTTTTGGGGATGCCCTATGCTGAAGTTGTACTGGTCCAGGGTGTTCGATTTGCTTTCACTCATATGCAATTGGTGTATTCAACCACAACCTGCTCTAGCCTTGTTACTAATAGACATACATAGATTTAAAAGAAATAAATTTCTGGCGGCTCATATCCTTATGTCTGCAGCCTTCCTTGTAGCGAAGGGTTGGATCAGGAAGCAACCTCCAGACATTGTCACCCTTATTTTACTGGTGGACAAACATTGTGTCTACGAGAAAATTCACTATATTAATAAAGGCTTAATTAAAATATTTGATGACAGATGGTATAAATGGATGGAACTAAAGTCTAAAATAGAAAAAGATTTCATATCCTGAACTCATATTTTACTTCTTATGGTTTATGATGTGCCAATATTTCACATATTCAAGTGCCTAAATTTACCTTTCTTTTTATTGTTTCTTTCTGGTACTATTTGTTTAGTGTTTACTACATTTACTCTCAATGTTGATATACTATTGAAATGTCATCATATTGTGATGTATTCATATTTTTTTACATCAGTACAATAACTTACTTAGATGAGTCTGTACAAGTGTAAATTTTACATTCTGCCTACTATTCTGAAAATTCTAATAAAAATTATTGTTAAAGAAAATTCAAAACATTCATTATTCAATAGAGCCCAATAGCAAAAATCAGGTTTTGAATGAAGAATCACATTTCTTGGTAGAATCATGCAGGATTGAAATTTTTGATGGTTTTTTACTCCTCTCAACAGCCCAAACAAGTTTCTAAAAGGATGAGTTTGCAACTACTTTACTTTTGGAGAAAATTCAAAACATTCATTATTCAATAGGGCCCAAACTATCAAAAACCAGCAGTTTCAATGAACACACATTTCTTGGTAGAATCAGGCAGGACTGAAATTTTTGATGTTTTTCTACTCCTCTCATGAGCCCAAACAAGTCTCTAAAAGGATGAGTTTGCAACTACTTTACTTTTGGAGAAAATTCAAAACATTCATTATTCAATAGAGCCCAATAGCAAAAACCAGCGTTTTGAATGAAGAATCACATTTCTTGGTAGAATCATGCAGGATTGAAATTTTTGATGGTTTTTTACTCCTCTCAACAGCCCAAACAAGTTTCTAAAAGGATGAGTTTGCAACTACTTTACTTTTGGAGAAAATTCAAAACATTCATTATTCAATAGGGCCCAAACTATCAAAAACCAGCAGTTTCAATGAACACACATTTCTTGGTAGAATCAGGCAGGACTGAAATTTTTGATGTTTTTCTACTCCTCTCATGAGCCCAAACAAGTCTCTAAAAGCATGAGTTTGCAACTACTTTACTTTTGGAGAAAATTCAAAACATTCATTATTCAATAGAGCCCAATAGCAAAAATCAGGTTTTGAATGAAGAATCACATTTCTTGGTAAAATCATGCAGGATTGAAATTTTTGATGGTTTTTTACTCCTCTCAACAGCCCAAACAAGTTTCTAAAAGGATGAGTTTGCAACTACTTTACTTTTGGAGAAAATTCAAAACATTCATTATTCAATAGGGCCCAAACTATCAAAAACCAGCGGTTTCAATGAACACACATTTCTTGGTAGAATCATGCAGGACTGAAATTTTTGATGTTTTTCTACTCCTCTCATGAGCCCAAACAAGTCTCTAAAAGCATGAGTTTGCAACTACTTTACTTTTGGAGAAAATTCAAAACATTCATTATTCAATAGAGCCCAATAGCAAAAATCAGGTTTTGAATGAAGAATCACATTTCTTGGTAGAATCATGCAGGATTGAAATTTTTGATGGTTTTTTACTCCTCTCAACAGCCCAAACAAGTTTCTAAAAGGATGAGTTTGCAACTACTTTACTTTTGGAGAAAATTCAAAACATTCATTATTCAATAGGGCCCAAGCTATCAAAAACCAGCGGTTTCAATGAACACACATTTCTTGGTAGAATCATGCAGGACTGAAATTTTTGATGTTTTTCTACTCCTCTCATGAGCCCAAACAAGTCTCTAAAAGCATGAGTTTGCAACTACTTTACTTTTGGAGAAAATTCAAAACATTCATTATTCAATAGAGCCCAATAGCAAAAATCAGGTTTTGAATGAAGAATCACATTTCTTGGTAGATTCATGCAGGATTGAAATTTTTGATGGTTTTTTACTCCTCTCAACAGCCCAAACAAGTTTCTAAAAGGATGAGTTTGCAACTACTTTACTTTTGGAGAAAATTCAAAACATTCATTATTCAATAGGGCCCAAAATATCAAAAACCAGCGGTTTGAATGAACACACATTTCTTGGTAGAATCGTGCAGGACTGAAATTTTTGATGTTTTTCTACTCCTCTCATGAGCCCAAACAAGTCTCTAAAAGGATGAGTTTGCAACTACTTTACTTTTGGAGAAAATTCAAAACATTCATTATTCAATAGAGCCCAATAGCAAAAACCAGCGTTTTGAATGAAGAATCACATTTCTTGGTAGAATCATGCAGGATTGAAATTTTTGATGGTTTTTTACTCCTCTCAACAGCCAAACAAGTTTCTAAAAGGATGAGTTTGCAACTACTTTACTTTTGGAGAAAATTCAAAACATTCATTATTCAATTGGGCCCAAACTATCAAAAACCAGTGTTTTCAATGAACACACATTTCTTGGTAGAATCATGCAGGACTGAAATTTTTGATGTTTTTCTACTCCTCTCATTAGCCCAAACAAGTCTCTAAAAGCATGAGTTTGCAACTACTTTACTTTTGGAGAAAATTCAAAACATTCATTATTCAATAGAGCCCAATAGCAAAAATCAGGTTTTGAATGAAGAATCACATTTCTTGGTAAAATCATGCAGGATTGAAATTTTTGATGGTTTTTTACTCCTCTCAACAGCCCAAACAAGTTTCTAAAAGGATGAGTTTGCAACTACTTTACTTTTGGAGAAAATTCAAAACATTCATTATTCAATAGGGCCCAAACTATCAAAAACCAGCGGTTTCAATGGACACACATTTCTTGGTAGAATCATGCAGGACTGAAATTTTTGATGTTTTTCTACTCCTCTCATGAGCCCAAACAAGTCTCTAAAAGCATGAGTTTGCAACTACTTTACTTTTGGAGAAAATTCAAAACATTCATTATTCAATAGAGCCCAATAGCAAAAATCAGGTTTTGAAAGAAGAATCACATTTCTTGGTAAAATCATGCAGGATTGAAATTTTTGATGGTTTTTTCCTCCTCTCAACAGCCCAAACAAGTTTCTAAAAGGATGAGTTTGCAACTACTTTACTTTTGGAGAAAATTCAAAACATTCATTATTCAATAGGGCCCAAACTATCGAAAACCAGCGGTTTCAATGAACACACATTTCTTGGTAGAATCATGCAGGACTGAAATTTTTGATGTTTTTCTACTCCTCTCATGAGCCCAAACAAGTCTCTAAAAGCATGAGTTTGCAACTACTTTACTTTTGGAGAAAATTCAAAACATTCATTATTCAATAGAGCCCAATAGCAAAAACCAGCATTTTGAATGAAGAATCACATTTCTTGGTAGAATCATGCAGGATTGAAATTTTTGATGGTTTTTTACTCCTCTCAACAGCCCAAACAAGTTTCTAAAAGGATGAGTTTGCAACTACTTTACTTTTGGAGAAAATTCAAAACATTCATTATTCAATAGGGCTCAAACTATCAAAAACCAGCGGTTTGAATGAACACACATTTCTTGGTAGAATCATGCAGGACTGAAATTTTTGATGTTTTTCTACTCCTCTCATGAGCCCAAACAAGTCTCTAAAAGCATGAGTTTGCAACTACTTTACTTTTGGAGAAAATTCAAAACATTCATTATTCAATAGAGCCCAATAGCAAAAATCAGGTTTTGAATGAAGAATCACATTTCTTGCTGGAATCATGCAGGATTGAAATTTTTGATGGTTTTTTACTCCTCTCAACAGCCCAAACAAGTTTCTAAAAGGATGAGTTTGCAACTACTTTACTTTTGGAGAAAATTCAAAACATTCATTATTCAATAGGGCCCAAAATATCAAAAACCAGCGGTTTGAATGAACACACATTTCTTGGTAGAATCGTGCAGGACTGAAATTTTTGATTTTTTTCTACTCCTGTCATGAGCCCAAACAAGTCTCTAAAAGGATGAGTTTGCAACTACTTTACTTTTGGAGAAAATTCAAAACATTCATTATTCAATAGAGCCCAAGAGCAAAAAACAGCATTTTGAATGAAGAATCACATTTCTTGGTAGAATCATGCAGGATTGAAATTTTTGATGGTTTTTTACTCCTCTCAACAGCCCAAACAAGTTTCTAAAAGGATGAGTTTGCAACTACTTTACTTTTGGAGAAAATTCAAAACATTCATTATTCAATAGAGCCCAATAGCAAAAATCAGGTTTTGAAAGAAGAATCACATTTCTTGGTAAAATCATGCAGGATTGAAATTTTTGATGGTTTTTTACTCCTCTCAACAGCCCAAACAAGTTTCTAAAAGGATGAGCTTGCAACTACTTTACTTTTGGAGAAAATTCAAAACATTCATTATTCAATAGGGCCCAAACTATCGAAAACCAGCGGTTTCAATGAACACACATTTCTTGGTAGAATCATGCAGGACTGAAATTTTTGATGTTTGTCTACTCCTCTCATGAGCCCAAACAAGTCTCTAAAAGCATGAGTTTGCAACTACTTTACTTTTGGAGAAAATTCAAAACATTCATTATTCAATAGAGCCCAATAGCAAAAATCAGGTATTGGATGAAGAATCACATTTCTTGGTAGAATCATGCAGGATTGAAATTTTTGATGGTTTTTTACTCCTCTCAACAGCCCAAACAAGTTTCTAAAAGGATGAGTTTGCAACTACTTTACTTTTGGAGAAAATTCAAAACATTCATTATTCAATAGGGCACAAAATATCAAAAAACAGCGGTTTGAATGAACACACATTTCTTGGTAGAATCGTGCAGGACTGAAATTTTTGATGTTTTTCTACTCCTCTCATGAGCCCAAACAAGTCTCTAAAAGCATGAGTTTGCAACTACTTTACTTTTGGAGAAAATTCAAAACATTCATTATTCAATAGAGCCCAATAGCAAAAATCAGGTTTTGAATGAAGAATCACATTTCTTGGTAGAATCATGCAGGATTGAAATTTTTGATGGTTTTTTACTCCTCTCAACAGCCCAAACAAGTTTCTAAAAGGATGAGTTTGCAACTACTTTACTTTTGGAGAAAATTCAAAACATTCATTATTCAATAGGGCCCAAAATATCAAAAACCAGCGGTTTGAATGAACACACATTTCTTGGTAGAATCGTGCAGGACTGAAATTTTTGATGTTTTTCTACTCCTCTCATGAGCCCAAACAAGTCTCTAAAAGGATGAGTTTGCAACTACTTTACTTTTGGAGAAAATTCAAAACATTCATTATTCAATAGAGCCCAATAGCAAAAATCAGGTTTTGAATGAAGAATCACATTTCTTGGTAAAATCATGCAGGATTGAAATTTTTGATGGTTTTTTACTCCTCTCAACAGCCCAAACAAGTTTCTAAAAGGATGAGTTTGCAACTACTTTACTTTTGGAGAAAATTCAAAACATTCATTATTCAATAGGGCCCAAACTATCAAAAACCAGCGGTTTCAATGGACACACATTTCTTGGTAGAATCATGCAGGACTGAAATTTTTGATGTTTTTCTACTCCTCTCATGAGCCCAAACAAGTCTCTAAATGCATGAGTTTGCAACTACTTTACTTTTGGAGAAAATTCAAAACATTCATTATTCAATAGAGCCCAATAGCAAAAATCAGGTTTTGAAAGAAGAATCACATTTCTTGGTAAAATCATGCAGGATTGAAATTTTTGATGGTTTTTTCCTCCTCTCAACAGCCCAAACAAGTTTCTAAAAGGATGAGTTTGCAACTACTTTACTTTTGGAGAAAATTCAAAACATTCATTATTCAATAGGGCCCAAACTATCGAAAACCAGCGATTTCAATGAACACACATTTCTTGGTAGAATCATGCAGGACTGAAATTTTTGATGTTTTTCTACTCCTCTCATGAGCCCAAACAAGTCTCTAAAAGCATGAGTTTGCAACTACTTTACTTTTGGAGAAAATTCAAAACATTCATTATTCAATAGAGCCCAATAGCAAAAATCAGGTATTGGATGAAGAATCACATTTCTTTGTAGAATCATGCAGGATTGAAATTTTTGATGTTTTTTTACTCCTCTCAACAGCCCAAACAAGTTTCTAAAAGGATGAGTTTGCAACTACTTTACTTTTGGAGAAAATTCAAAACATTCATTATTCAATAGGGCCCAAACTATCAAAAACCAGCGGTTTCAATGAACACACATTTCTTGGTAGAATCATGCAGGACTTAAATTTTTGATGTTTTTCTACTCCTCTCATGAGCCCAAACAAGTCTCTAAAAGCATGAGTTTGCAACTACTTTACTTTTGGAGAAAATTCAAAACATTCATTATTCAATAGAGCCCAATAGCAAAAATCAGGTTTTGAATGAAGAATCACATTTCTTGGTAGAATCATGCAGGATTGAAATTTTTGATGGTTTTTTACTCCTCTCAACAGCCCAAACAAGTTTCTAAAAGGATGAGTTTGCAACTACTTTACTTTTGGAGAAAATTCAAAACATTCATTATTCAATAGGGCCCAAAATATCAAAAACCAGCGGTTTGAATGAACACACATTTCTTGGTAGAATCGTGCAGGACTGAAATTTTTGATGTTTTTCTACTCCTCTCATGAGCCCAAACAAGTCTCTAAAAGGATGAGTTTGCAACTACTTTACTTTTGGAGAAAATTCAAAACATTCATTATTCAATAGAGCCCAATAGCAAAAACCAGCATTTTGAATGAAGAATCACATTTCTTGGTAGAATCATGCAGGATTGAAATTTTTGATGGTTTTTTACTCCTCTCAACAGCCCAAACAAGTTTCTAAAAGGATGAGTTTGCAACTACTTTACTTTTGGAGAAAATTCAAAACATTCATTATTCAATAGGGCTCAAACTATCAAAAACCAGCGGTTTGAATGAACACACATTTCTTGGTAGAATCATGCAGGACTGAAATTTTTGATGTTTTTCTACTCCTCTCATGAACCCAAACAAGTCTCTAAAAGCATGAGTTTGCAACTACTTTACTTTTGGAGAAAATTCAAAACATTCATTATTCAATAGAGCAAAAATCAGGTTTTGAATGAAGAATCACATTTCTTGCTGGAATCATGCAGGATTGAAATTTTTGATGGTTTTTTACTCCTCTCAACAGCCCAAACAAGTTTCTAAAAGGATGAGTTTGCAACTACTTTACTTTTGGAGAAAATTCAAAACATTCATTATTCAATAGGGCACAAAATATCAAAAACCAGCGGTTTGAATGAACACACATTTCTTGGTAGAATCGTGCAGGACTGAAATTTTTGATGTTTTTCTACTCCTCTCATGAGCCCAAACAAGTCTCTAAAAGGATGAGTTTGCAACTACTTTACTTTTGGAGAAAATTCAAAACATTCATTATTCAATAGAGCCCAATAGCAAAAACCAGCGTTTTGAATGAAGAATCACATTTCTTGGTAGAATCATGCAGGATTGAAATTTTTGATGGTTTTTTACTCCTCTCAACAGCCCAAACAAGTTTCTAAAAGGATGAGTTTGCAACTACTTTACTTTTGGAGAAAATTCAAAACATTCATTATTCAATAGGGCCCAAACTATCAAAAACCAGCGGTTTCAATGAACACACATTTCTTGGTAGAATCATGCAGGACTGAAATTTTTGATGTTTTTCTACTCCTCTCATGAGCCCAAACAAGTCTCTAAAAGCATGAGTTTGCAACTACTTTACTTTTGGAGAAAATTCAAAACATTCATTATTCAATAGGGCCCAAACTATCAAAAACCAGCGGTTTGAATGAACACACATTTCTTGGTAGAATCGTGCAGGACTGAAATTTTTGATGTTTTTCTACTCCTCTCATGAGCCCAAACAAGTCTCTAAAAGGATGAGTTTGCAACTACTTTACTTTTGGAGAAAATTCAAAACATTCATTATTCAATAGAGCCCAATAGCAAAAACCAGCGTTTTGAATGAAGAATCACATTTCTTGGTAGAATCATGCAGGATTGAAATTTTTGATGGTTTTTTACTCCTCTCAACAGCCCAAACAAGTTTCTAAAAGGATGAGTTTGCAACTACTTTACTTTTGGAGAAAATTCAAAACATTCATTATTCAATAGAGCCCAATAGCAAAAACCAGCGTTTTGAATGAAGAATCACATTTCTTGGTAGAATCATGCAGGATTGAAATTTTTGATGGTTTTTTACTCCTCTCAACAGCCCAAACAAGTTTCTAAAAGGATGAGTTTGCAACTACTTTACTTTTGGAGAAAATTCAAAACATTCATAATTCAATAGGGCCCAAAATATCAAAAACGAGCGGTTTGAATGAACACACATTTCTTGGTAGAATCGTGCAGGACTGAAATTTTTGATGTTTTTCTACTCCTCTCATGAGCCCAAACAAGTCTCTAAAAGGATGAGTTTGCAACTACTTTACTTTTGGAGAAAATTCAAAACATTCATTATTCAATAGAGCCCAATAGCAAAAACCAGCGTTTTGAATGAAGAATCACATTTCTTGGTAGAATCATGCAGGATTGAAATTTTTGATGGTTTTTTACTCCTCTCAACAGCCCAAACAAGTTTCTAAAAGGATGAGTTTGCAACTACTTTACTTTTGGAGAAAATTCAAAACATTCATTATTCAATAGGGCCCAAACTATCAAAAACCAGCGGTTTCAATGAACACACATTTCTTGGTAGAATCATGCAGGACTGAAATTTTTGATGTTTTTCTACTCCTCTCATGAGCCCAAACAAGTCTCTAAAAGCATGAGTTTGCAACTACTTTACTTTTGGAGAAAATTCAAAACATTCATTATTCAATAGAGCCCAATAGCAAAAATCAGGTTTTGAATGAAGAATCACATTTCTTGGTAGAATCATGCAGGATTGAAATTTTTGATGGTTTTTTACTCCTCTCAACAGCCCAAACAAGTTTCTAAAAGGATGAGTTTGCAACTACTTTACTTTTGGAGAAAATTCAAAACATTCATTATTCAATAGCGCCCAATAGCAAAAATCAGGTTTTGAAAGAAGAATCACATTTCTTGGTAAAATCATGCAGGATTGAAATTTTTGATGGTTTTTTACTCCTCTCAACAGCCCAAACAAGTTTCTAAAAGGATGAGTTTGCAACTACTTTACTTTTGGAGAAAATTCAAAACATTCATTATTCAATAGGGCCCAAACTATCGAAAACCAGCGGTTTCAATGAACACACATTTCTTGGTAGAATCATGCAGGACTGAAATTTTTGATGTTTTTCTACTCCTCTCATGAGCCCAAACAAGTCTCTAAAAGCATGAGTTTGCAACTACTTTACTTTTGGAGAAAATTCAAAACATTCATTATTCAATAGAGCCCAATAGCAAAAATCAGGTATTGGATGAAGAATCACATTTCTTGGTAGAATCATGCAGGATTGAAATTTTTGATGGTTTTTTACTCCTCTCAACAGCCCAAACAAGTTTCTAAAAGGTTGAGTTTGCAACTACTTTACTTTTGGAGAAAATTCAAAACATTCATTATTCAATAGGGCCCAAACTATCAAAAACCAGCGGTTTCAATGAACACACATTTCTTGGTAGAATCGTGCAGGACTTAAATTTTTGATGTTTTTCTACTCCTCTCATGAGCCCAAACAAGTCTCTAAAAGCATGAGTTTGCAACTACTTTACTTTTGGAGGAAATTCAAAACATTCATTATTCAATAGAGCCCAATAGCAAAAATCAGGTTTTGAATGAAGAATCACATTTCTTGGTAGAATCATGCAGGATTGAAATTTTTGATGGTTTTTTACTCCTCTCAACAGCCCAAACAAGTTTCTAAAAGGATGAGTTTGCAACTACTTTACTTTTGGAGAAAATTCAAAACATTCATTATTCAGTAGGGCCCAAAATATCAAAAACCAGCGGTTTGAATGAACACACATTTCTTGGTAGAATCGTGCAGGACTGAAATTTTTGATGTTTTTCTACTCCTCTCATGAGCCCAAACAAGTCTCTAAAAGGATGAGTTTGCAACTACTTTACTTTTGGAGAAAATTCAAAACATTCATTATTCAATAGAGCCCAATAGCAAAAACCAGCATTTTGAATGAAGAATCACATTTCTTGGTAGAATCATGCAGGATTGAAATTTTTGATGGTTTTTTACTCCTCTCAACAGCCCAAACAAGTTTCTAAAAGGATGAGTTTGCAACTACTTTACTTTTGGAGAAAATTCAAAACATTCATTATTCAATAGGGCTCAAACTATCAAAAACCAGCGGTTTGAATGAACACACATTTCTTGGTAGAATCATGCAGGACTGAAATTTTTGATGTTTTTCTACTCCTCTCATGAGCCCAAACAAGTCTCTAAAAGCATGAGTTTGCAACTACTTTACTTTTGGAGAAAATTCAAAACATTCATTATTCAATAGAGCCCAATAGCAAAAATCAGGTTTTGAAAGAAGAATCACATTTCTTGGTAAAATCATGCAGGATTGAAATTTTTGATGGTTTTTTCCTCCTCTCAACAGCCCAAACAAGTTTCTAAAAGGATGAGTTTGCAACTACTTTACTTTTGGAGAAAATTCAAAACATTCATTATTCAATAGGGCCCAAACTATCGAAAACCAGCGATTTCAATGAACACACATTTCTTGGTAGAATCATGCAGGACTGAAATTTTTGATGTTTTTCTACTCCTCTCATGAGCCCAAACAAGTCTCTAAAAGCATGAGTTTGCAACTACTTTACTTTTGGAGAAAATTCAAAACATTCATTATTCAATAGAGCCCAATAGCAAAAATCAGGTATTGGATGAAGAATCACATTTCTTGGTAGAATCATGCAGGATTGAAATTTTTGATGGTTTTTTACTCCTCTCAACAGCCCAAACAAGTTTCTAAAAGGATGAGTTTGCAACTACTTTACTTTTGGAGAAAATTCAAAACATTCATTATTCAATAGGGCCCAAAATATCAAAAACCAGCGGTTTGAATGAACACACATTTCTTGGTAGAATCGTGCAGGACTGAAATTTTTGATGTTTTTCTACTCCTCTCATGAGCCCAAACAAGTCTCTAAAAGGATGAGTTTGCAACTACTTTACTTTTGGAGAAAATTCAAAACATTCATTATTCAATAGAGCCCAATAGCAAAAACCAGCATTTTGAATGAAGAATCACATTTCTTGGTAGAATCATGCAGGATTGAAATTTTTGATGGTTTTTTACTCCTCTCAACAGCCCAAACAAGTTTCTAAAAGGATGAGTTTGCAACTACTTTACTTTTGGAGAAAATTCAAAACATTCATTATTCAATAGGGCTCAAACTATCAAAAACCAGCGGTTTGAATGAACACACATTTCTTGGTAGAATCATGCAGGACTGAAATTTTTGATGTTTTTCTACTCCTCTCATGAGCCCAAACAAGTCTCTAAAAGCATGAGTTTGCAACTACTTTACTTTTGGAGAAAATTCAAAACATTCATTATTCAATAGAGCAAAAATCAGGTTTTGAATGAAGAATCACATTTCTTGCTGGACTCATGCAGGATTGAAATTTTTGATGGTTTTTTACTCCTCTCAACAGCCCAAACAAGTTTCTAAAAGGATGAGTTTGCAACTACTTTACTTTTGGAGAAAATTCAAAACATTCATTATTCAATAGGGCCCAAACTATCAAAAACCAGCGGTTTCAATGAACACACATTTCTTGGTAGAATCATGCAGGACTGAAATTTTTGATGTTTTTCTACTCCTCTCATGAGCCCAAACAAGTCTCTAAAAGCATGAGTTTGCAACTACTTTACTTTTGGAGAAAATTCAAAACATTCATTATTCAATAGGGCCCAAACTATCAAAAACCAGCGGTTTGAATGAACACACATTTCTTGGTAGAATCGTGCAGGACTGAAATTTTTGATGTTTTTCTACTCCTCTCATGAGCCCAAACAAGTCTCTAAAAGGATGAGTTTGCAACTACTTTACTTTTGGAGAAAATTCAAAACATTCATTATTCTATAGAGCCGAATAGCAAAAACCAGAGTTTTGAATGAAGAATCACATTTCTTGGTAGAATCATGCAGGATTGAAATTTTTGATGGTTTTTTACTCCTCTCAACAGCCCAAACAAGTTTCTAAAAGGATGAGTTTGCAACTACTTTACTTTTGGAGAAAATTCAAAACATTCATTATTCAATAGAGCCCAATAGCAAAAACCAGCGTTTTGAATGAAGAATCACATTTCTTGGTAGAATCATGCAGGATTGAAATTTTTGATGGTTTTTTACTCCTCTCAACAGCCCAAACAAGTTTCTAAAAGGATGAGTTTGCAACTACTTTACTTTTGGAGAAAATTCAAAACATTCATTATTCAATAGGGCCCAAAATATCAAAAACCAGCGGTTTGAATGAACACACATTTCTTGGTAGAATCGTGCAGGACTGAAATTTTTGATGTTTTTCTACTCCTCTCATGAGCCCAAACAAGTCTCTAAAAGGATGAGTTTGCAACTACTTTACTTTTGGAGAAAATTCAAAACATTCATTATTCAATAGAGCCCAATAGCAAAAACCAGCGTTTTGAATGAAGAATCACATTTCTTGGTAGAATCATGCAGGATTGAAATTTTTGATGGTTTTTTACTCCTCTCAACAGCCCAAACAAGTTTCTAAAAGGATGAGTTTGCAACTACTTTACTTTTGGAGAAAATTCAAAACATTCATTATTCAATAGGGCCCAAACTATCAAAAACCAGCGGTTTCAATGAACACACATTTCTTGGTAGAATCATGCAGGACTGAAATTTTTGATGTTTTCTACTCTTCTCATGAGCCGAAACAAGTCTCTAAAAGCATGAGTTTGCAACTACTTTACTTTTGGAGAAAATTCAAAACATTCATTATTCAATAGAGCCCAATAGCAAAAATCAGGTTTTGAATGAAGAATCACATTTCTTGGTAGAATCATGCAGGATTGAAATTTTTGATGGTTTTTTACTCCTCTCAACAGCCCAAACAAGTTTCTAAAAGGATGAGTTTGCAACTACTTTACTTTTGGAGAAAATTCAAAACATTCATTATTCAATAGGGCCCAAACTATCAAAAACCAGCGGTTTGAATGAACACACATTTCTTGGTAGAATCATGCAGGACTGAAATTTTTGATGTTTTTCTACTCCTCTCATGAGCCCAAACAAGTCTCTAAAAGCATGAGTTTGCAACTACTTTACTTTTGGAGAAAATTCAAAACATTCATTATTCAATAGAGCCCAATAGCAAAAATCAGGTTTTGAATGAAGAATCACATTTCTTGGTAGAATCATGCAGGATTGAAATTTTTGATGGTTTTTTACTCCTCTCAACAGCCCAAACAAGTTTCTAAAAGGATGAGTTTGCAACTACTTTACTTTTGGAGAAAATTCAAAACATTCATTATTCAATAGGGCCCAAAATATCAAAAACCAGCGGTTTGAATGAACACACATTTCTTGGTAGAATCGTGCAGGACTGAAATTTTTGATTTTTTTCTACTCCTCTCATGAGCCCAAACAAGTCTCTAAAAGGATGAGTTTGCAACTACTTTACTTTTGGAGAAAATTCAAAACATTCATTATTCAATAGAGCCCAAGAGCAAAAACCAGCATTTTGAATGAAGAATCACATTTCTTGGTAGAATCATGCAGGATTGAAATTTTTGATGGTTTTTTACTCCTCTCAACAGCCCAAACAAGTTTCTAAAAGGATGAGTTTGCAACTACTTTACTTTTGGAGAAAATTCAAAACATTCATTATTCAATAGCGCCCAATAGCAAAAATCAGGTTTTGAAAGAAGAATCACATTTCTTGGTAAAATCATGCAGGATTGAAATTTTTGATGGTTTTTTACTCCTCTCAACAGCCCAAACAAGTTTCTAAAAGGATGAGTTTGCAACTACTTTACTTTTGGAGAAAATTCAAAACATTCATTATTCAATAGGGCCCAAACTATCGAAAACCAGCGGTTTCAATGAACACACATTTCTTGGTAGAATCATGCAGGACTGAAATTTTTGATGTTTTTCTACTCCTCTCATGAGCCCAAACAAGTCTCTAAAAGCATGAGTTTGCAACTACTTTACTTTTGGAGAAAATTCAAAACATTCATTATTCAATAGAGCCCAATAGCAAAAATCAGGTATTGGATGAAGAATCACATTTCTTGGTAGAATCATGCAGGATTGAAATTTTTGATGGTTTTTTACTCCTCTCAACAGCCCAAACAAGTTTCTAAAAGGATGAGTTTGCAACTACTTTACTTTTGGAGAAAATTCAAAACATTCATTATTCAATAGGGCCCAAACTATCAAAAACCAGCGGTTTCAATGAACACACATTTCTTGGTAGAATCGTGCAGGACTTAAATTTTTGATGTTTTTCTACTCCTCTCATGAGCCCAAACAAGTCTCTAAAAGCATGAGTTTGCAACTACTTTACTTTTGGAGAAAATTCAAAACATTCATTATTCAATAGAGCCCAATAGCAAAAATCAGGTTTTGAATGAAGAATCACATTTCTTGGTAGAATCATGCAGGATTGAAATTTTTGATGGTTTTTTACTCCTCTCAACAGCCCAAACAAGTTTCTAAAAGGATGAGTTTGCAACTACTTTACTTTTGGAGAAAATTCAAAACATTCATTATTCAGTAGGGCCCAAAATATCAAAAACCAGCGGTTTGAATGAACACACATTTCTTGGTAGAATCGTGCAGGACTGAAATTTTTGATGTTTTTCTACTCCTCTCATGAGCCCAAACAAGTCTCTAAAAGGATGAGTTTGCAACTACTTTACTTTTGGAGAAAATTCAAAACATTCATTATTCAATAGAGCCCAATAGCAAAAACCAGCATTTTGAATGAAGAATCACATTTCTTGGTAGAATCATGCAGGATTGAAATTTTTGATGGTTTTTTACTCCTCTCAACAGCCCAAACAAGTTTCTAAAAGGATGAGTTTGCAACTACTTTACTTTTGGAGAAAATTCAAAACATTCATTATTCAATAGGGCTCAAACTATCAAAAACCAGCGGTTTGAATGAACACACATTTCTTGGTAGAATCATGCAGGACTGAAATTTTTGATGTTTTTCTACTCCTCTCATGAGCCCAAACAAGTCTCTAAAAGCATGAGTTTGCAGCTACTTTACTTTTGGAGAAAATTCAAAACATTCATTATTCAATAGAGCCCAATAGCAAAAATCAGGTTTTGAATGAAGAATCACATTTCTTGCTGGAATCATGCAGGATTGAAATTTTTGATGGTTTTTTACTCCTCTCAACAGCCCAAACAAGTTTCTAAAAGGATGAGTTTGCAGCTACTTTACTTTTGGAGAAAATTCAAAACATTCATTATTCAATAGGGCACAAAATATCAAAAACCAGCGGTTTGAATGAACACACATTTCTTGGTAGAATCGTGCAGTACTGAAATTTTTGATGTTTTTCTACTCCTCTCATGAACCCAAACAAGTCTCTAAAAGGATGAGTTTGCAACTACTTTACTTTTGGAGAAAATTCAAAACATTCATTATTCAATAGAGCCCAATAGCAAAATCCAGCGTTTTGAATGAAGAATCACATTTCTTGGTAGAATCATGCAGGATTGAAATTTTTGATGGTTTTTTACTCCTCTCAACAGCCCAAACAAGTTTCTAAAAGGATGAGTTTGCAACTACTTTACTTTTGGAGAAAATTCAAAACATTCATTATTCAATAGGGCCCAAACTATCGAAAACCAGCGATTTCAATGAACACACATTTCTTGGTAGAATCATGCAGGACTGAAATTTTTGATGTTTTTCTACTCCTCTCATGAGCCCAAACAAGTCTCTAAAAGCATGAGTTTGCAACTACTTTACTTTTGGAGAAAATTCAAAACATTCATTATTCAATAGAGCCCAATAGCAAAAATCAGGTATTGGATGAAGAATCACATTTCTTGGTAGAATCATGCAGGATTGAAATTTTTGATGGTTTTTTACTCCTCTCAACAGCCCAAACAAGTTTCTAAAAGGATGAGTTTGCAACTACTTTACTTTTGGAGAAAATTCAAAACATTCATTATTCAATAGGGCCCAAAATATCAAAAACCAGCGGTTTGAATGAACACACATTTCTTGGTAGAATCGTGCAGGACTGAAATTTTTGATGTTTTTCTACTCCTCTCATGAGCCCAAACAAGTCTCTAAAAGGATGAGTTTGCAACTACTTTACTTTTGGAGAAAATTCAAAACATTCATTATTCAATAGAGCCCAATAGCAAAAACCAGCATTTTGAATGAAGAATCACATTTCTTGGTAGAATCATGCAGGATTGAAATTTTTGATGGTTTTTTACTCCTCTCAACAGCCCAAACAAGTTTCTAAAAGGATGAGTTTGCAACTACTTTACTTTTGGAGAAAATTCAAAACATTCATTATTCAATAGGGCTCAAACTATCAAAAACCAGCGGTTTGAATGAACACACATTTCTTGGTAGAATCATGCAGGACTGAAATTTTTGATGTTTTTCTACTCCTCTCATGAGCCCAAACAAGTCTCTAAAAGCATGAGTTTGCAACTACTTTACTTTTGGAGAAAATTCAAAACATTCATTATTCAATAGAGCAAAAATCAGGTTTTGAATGAAGAATCACATTTCTTGCTGGACTCATGCAGGATTGAAATTTTTGATGGTTTTTTACTCCTCTCAACAGCCCAAACAAGTTTCTAAAAGGATGAGTTTGCAACTACTTTACTTTTGGAGAAAATTCAAAACATTCATTATTCAATAGGGCCCAAACTATCAAAAACCAGCGGTTTCAATGAACACACATTTCTTGGTAGAATCATGCAGGACTGAAATTTTTGATGTTTTTCTACTCCTCTCATGAGCCCAAACAAGTCTCTAAAAGCATGAGTTTGCAACTACTTTACTTTTGGAGAAAATTCAAAACATTCATTATTCAATAGGGCCCAAACTATCAAAAACCAGCGGTTTGAATGAACACACATTTCTTGGTAGAATCGTGCAGGACTGAAATTTTTGATGTTTTTCTACTCCTCTCATGAGCCCAAACAAGTCTCTAAAAGGATGAGTTTGCAACTACTTTACTTTTGGAGAAAATTCAAAACATTCATTATTCTATAGAGCCGAATAGCAAAAACCAGAGTTTTGAATGAAGAATCACATTTCTTGGTAGAATCATGCAGGATTGAAATTTTTGATGGTTTTTTACTCCTCTCAACAGCCCAAACAAGTTTCTAAAAGGATGAGTTTGCAACTACTTTACTTTTGGAGAAAATTCAAAACATTCATTATTCAATAGAGCCCAATAGCAAAAACCAGCGTTTTGAATGAAGAATCACATTTCTTGGTAGAATCATGCAGGATTGAAATTTTTGATGGTTTTTTACTCCTCTCAACAGCCCAAACAAGTTTCTAAAAGGATGAGTTTGCAACTACTTTACTTTTGGAGAAAATTCAAAACATTCATAATTCAATAGGGCCCAAAATATCAAAAACGAGCGGTTTGAATGAACACACATTTCTTGGTAGAATCGTGCAGGACTGAAATTTTTGATGTTTTTCTACTCCTCTCATGAGCCCAAACAAGTCTCTAAAAGGATGAGTTTGCAACTACTTTACTTTTGGAGAAAATTCAAAACATTCATTATTCAATAGAGCCCAATAGCAAAAACCAGCGTTTTGAATGAAGAATCACATTTCTTGGTAGAATCATGCAGGATTGAAATTTTTGATGGTTTTTTACTCCTCTCAACAGCCCAAACAAGTTTCTAAAAGGATGAGTTTGCAACTACTTTACTTTTGGAGAAAATTCAAAACATTCATTATTCAATAGGGCCCAAACTATCAAAAACCAGCGGTTTCAATGAACACACATTTCTTGGTAGAATCATGCAGGACTGAAATTTTTGATGTTTTTCTACTCCTCTCATGAGCCCAAACAAGTCTCTAAAAGCATGAGTTTGCAACTACTTTACTTTTGGAGAAAATTCAAAACATTCATTATTCAATAGAGCCCAATAGCAAAAATCAGGTTTTGAATGAAGAATCACATTTCTTGGTAGAATCATGCAGGATTGAAATTTTTGATGGTTTTTTACTCCTCTCAACAGCCCAAACAAGTTTCTAAAAGGATGAGTTTGCAACTACTTTACTTTTGGAGAAAATTCAAAACATTCATTATTCAATAGGGCACAAAATATCAAAAACCAGCGGTTTGAATGAACACACATTTCTTGGTAGAATCGTGCAGGACTGAAATTTTTGATGTTTTTCTACTCCTCTCATGAGCCCAAACAAGTCTCTAAAAGGATGAGTTTGCAACTACTTTACTTTTGGAGAAAATTCAAAACATTCATTATTCAATAGAGCCCAATAGCAAAAACCAGCGTTTTGAATGAAGAATCACATTTCTTGGTAGAATCATGCAGGATTGAAATTTTTGATGGTTTTTTACTCCTCTCAACAGCCCAAACAAGTTTCTAAAAGGATGAGTTTGCAACTACTTTACTTTTGGAGAAAATTCAAAACATTCATTATTCAATAGGGCCCAAACTATCAAAAACCAGCGGTTTCAATGAACACACATTTCTTGGTAGAATCATGCAGGACTGAAATTTTTGATGTTTTCTACTCTTCTCATGAGCCGAAACAAGTCTCTAAAAGCATGAGTTTGCAACTACTTTACTTTTGGAGAAAATTCAAAACATTCATTATTCAATAGAGCCCAATAGCAAAAATCAGGTTTTGAATGAAGAATCACATTTCTTGGTAGAATCATGCAGGATTGAAATTTTTGATGGTTTTTTACTCCTCTCAACAGCCCAAACAAGTTTCTAAAAGGATGAGTTTGCAACTACTTTACTTTTGGAGAAAATTCAAAACATTCATTATTCAATAGGGCCCAAACTATCAAAAACCAGCGGTTTGAATGAACACACATTTCTTGGTAGAATCATGCAGGACTGAAATTTTTGATGTTTTTCTACTCCTCTCATGAGCCCAAACAAGTCTCTAAAAGCATGAGTTTGCAACTACTTTACTTTTGGAGAAAATTCAAAACATTCATTATTCAATAGAGCCCAATAGCAAAAATCAGGTTTTGAATGAAGAATCACATTTCTTGGTAGAATCATGCAGGATTGAAATTTTTGATGGTTTTTTACTCCTCTCAACAGCCCAAACAAGTTTCTAAAAGGATGAGTTTGCAACTACTTTACTTTTGGAGAAAATTCAAAACATTCATTATTCAATAGGGCCCAAAATATCAAAAACCAGCGGTTTGAATGAACACACATTTCTTGGTAGAATCGTGCAGGACTGAAATTTTTGATTTTTTTCTACTCCTCTCATGAGCCCAAACAAGTCTCTAAAAGGATGAGTTTGCAACTACTTTACTTTTGGAGAAAATTCAAAACATTCATTATTCAATAGAGCCCAAGAGCAAAAACCAGCATTTTGAATGAAGAATCACATTTCTTGGTAGAATCATGCAGGATTGAAATTTTTGATGGTTTTTTACTCCTCTCAACAGCCCAAACAAGTTTCTAAAAGGATGAGTTTGCAACTACTTTACTTTTGGAGAAAATTCAAAACATTCATTATTCAATAGCGCCCAATAGCAAAAATCAGGTTTTGAAAGAAGAATCACATTTCTTGGTAAAATCATGCAGGATTGAAATTTTTGATGGTTTTTTACTCCTCTCAACAGCCCAAACAAGTTTCTAAAAGGATGAGTTTGCAACTACTTTACTTTTGGAGAAAATTCAAAACATTCATTATTCAATAGGGCCCAAACTATCGAAAACCAGCGGTTTCAATGAACACACATTTCTTGGTAGAATCATGCAGGACTGAAATTTTTGATGTTTTTCTACTCCTCTCATGAGCCCAAACAAGTCTCTAAAAGCATGAGTTTGCAACTACTTTACTTTTGGAGAAAATTCAAAACATTCATTATTCAATAGAGCCCAATAGCAAAAATCAGGTATTGGATGAAGAATCACATTTCTTGGTAGAATCATGCAGGATTGAAATTTTTGATGGTTTTTTACTCCTCTCAACAGCCCAAACAAGTTTCTAAAAGGATGAGTTTGCAACTACTTTACTTTTGGAGAAAATTCAAAACATTCATTATTCAATAGGGCCCAAACTATCAAAAACCAGCGGTTTCAATGAACACACATTTCTTGGTAGAATCGTGCAGGACTTAAATTTTTGATGTTTTTCTACTCCTCTCATGAGCCCAAACAAGTCTCTAAAAGCATGAGTTTGCAACTACTTTACTTTTGGAGAAAATTCAAAACATTCATTATTCAATAGAGCCCAATAGCAAAAATCAGGTTTTGAATGAAGAATCACATTTCTTGGTAGAATCATGCAGGATTGAAATTTTTGATGGTTTTTTACTCCTCTCAACAGCCCAAACAAGTTTCTAAAAGGATGAGTTTGCAACTACTTTACTTTTGGAGAAAATTCAAAACATTCATTATTCAGTAGGGCCCAAAATATCAAAAACCAGCGGTTTGAATGAACACACATTTCTTGGTAGAATCGTGCAGGACTGAAATTTTTGATGTTTTTCTACTCCTCTCATGAGCCCAAACAAGTCTCTAAAAGGATGAGTTTGCAACTACTTTACTTTTGGAGAAAATTCAAAACATTCATTATTCAATAGAGCCCAATAGCAAAAACCAGCATTTTGAATGAAGAATCACATTTCTTGGTAGAATCATGCAGGATTGAAATTTTTGATGGTTTTTTACTCCTCTCAACAGCCCAAACAAGTTTCTAAAAGGATGAGTTTGCAACTACTTTACTTTTGGAGAAAATTCAAAACATTCATTATTCAATAGGGCTCAAACTATCAAAAACCAGCGGTTTGAATGAACACACATTTCTTGGTAGAATCATGCAGGACTGAAATTTTTGATGTTTTTCTACTCCTCTCATGAGCCCAAACAAGTCTCTAAAAGCATGAGTTTGCAACTACTTTACTTTTGGAGAAAATTCAAAACATTCATTATTCAATAGAGCCCAATAGCAAAAATCAGGTTTTGAATGAAGAATCACATTTCTTGCTGGAATCATGCAGGATTGAAATTTTTGATGGTTTTTTACTCCTCTCAACAGCCCAAACAAGTTTCTAAAAGGATGAGTTTGCAGCTACTTTACTTTTGGAGAAAATTCAAAACATTCATTATTCAATAGGGCACAAAATATCAAAAACCAGCGGTTTGAATGAACACACATTTCTTGGTAGAATCGTGCAGTACTGAAATTTTTGATGTTTTTCTACTCCTCTCATGAACCCAAACAAGTCTCTAAAAGGATGAGTTTGCAACTACTTTACTTTTGGAGAAAATTCAAAACATTCATTATTCAATAGAGCCCAATAGCAAAATCCAGCGTTTTGAATGAAGAATCACATTTCTTGGTAGAATCATGCAGGATTGAAATTTTTGATGGTTTTTTACTCCTCTCAACAGCCCAAACAAGTTTCTAAAAGGATGAGTTTGCAACTACTTTACTTTTGGAGAAAATTCAAAACATTCATTATTCAATAGGGCACAAACTATCAAAAACCAGCGGTTTCAATGAACACACATTTCTTGGTAGAATCGTGCAGGACTGAAATTTTTGATGTTTTTCTACTCCTCTCATGAGCCCAAACAAGTCTCTAAAAGGATGAGTTTGCAACTACTTTACTTTTGGAGAAAATTCAAAACATTCATTATTCAATAGAGCCCAATAGCAAAAACCAGCGTTTTGAATGAAGAATCACATTTCTTGGTAGAATCATGCAGGATTGAAATTTTTGATGGTTTTTTACTCCTCTCAACAGCCCAAACAAGTTTCTAAAAGGATCAGTTTGCAACTACTTTACTTTTGGAGAAAATTCAAAACATTCATTATTCAATAGGGCTCAAACTATCAAAAACCAGCGGTTTGAATGAACACACATTTCTTGGTAGAATCATGCAGGACTGAAATTTTTGATGTTTTTCTACTCCTCTCATGAGCCCAAACAAGTCTCTAAAAGCATGAGTTTGCAACTACTTTACTTTTGGAGAAAATTCAAAACATTCATTATTCAATAGAGCCCAATAGCAAAAATCAGGTTTTGAATGAAGAATCACATTTCTTGGTAGAATCATGCAGGATTGAAATTTTTGATGGTTTTTTACTCCTCTCAACAGCCCAAACAAGTTTCTAAAAGGATGAGTTTGCAACTACTTTACTTTTGGAGAAAATTCAAAACATTCATTATTCAATAGGGCCCAAAATATCAAAAACCAGCGGTTTGAATGAACACACATTTCTTGGTAGAATCGTGCAGGACTGAAATTTTTGATTTTTTTCTACTCCTCTCATGAGCCCAAACAAGTCTCTAAAAGGATGAGTTTGCAACTACTTTACTTTTGGAGAAAATTCAAAACATTCATTATTCAATAGAGCCCAAGAGCAAAAACCAGCATTTTGAATGAAGAATCACATTTCTTGGTAGAATCATGCAGGATTGAAATTTTTGATGGTTTTTTACTCCTCTCAACAGCCCAAACAAGTTTCTAAAAGGATGAGTTTGCAACTACTTTACTTTTGGAGAAAATTCAAAACATTCATTATTCAATAGCGCCCAATAGCAAAAATCAGGTTTTGAAAGAAGAATCACATTTCTTGGTAAAATCATGCAGGATTGAAATTTTTGATGGTTTTTTACTCCTCTCAACAGCCCAAACAAGTTTCTAAAAGGATGAGTTTGCAACTACTTTACTTTTGGAGAAAATTCAAAACATTCATTATTCAATAGGGCCCAAACTATCGAAAACCAGCGGTTTCAATGAACACACATTTCTTGGTAGAATCATGCAGGACTGAAATTTTTGATGTTCTTCTACTCCTCTCATGAGCCCAAACAAGTCTCTAAAAGCATGAGTTTGCAACTACTTTACTTTTGGAGAAAATTCAAAACATTCATTATTCAATAGAGCCCAATAGCAAAAATCAGGTTTTGAATGAAGAATCACATTTCTTGGTAGAATCATGCAGGATTGAAATTTTTGATGGTTTTTTACTCCTCTCAACAGCCCAAACAAGTTTCTAAAAGGATGAGTTTGCAACTACTTTACTTTTGGAGAAAATTCAAAACATTCATTATTCAATAGGGCCCAAAATATCAAAAACCAGCGGTTTGAATGAACACACATTTCTTGGTAGAATCGTGCAGGACTGAAATTTTTGATTTTTTTCTACTCCTCTCATGAGCCCAAACAAGTCTCTAAAAGGATGAGTTTGCAACTACTTTACTTTTGGAGAAAATTCAAAACATTCATTATTCAATAGAGCCCAAGAGCAAAAACCAGCATTTTGAATGAAGAATCACATTTCTTGGTAGAATCATGCAGGATTGAAATTTTTGATGGTTTTTTACTCCTCTCAACAGCCCAAACAAGTTTCTAAAAGGATGAGTTTGCAACTACTTTACTTTTGGAGAAAATTCAAAACATTCATTATTCAATAGCGCCCAATAGCAAAAATCAGGTTTTGAAAGAAGAATCACATTTCTTGGTAAAATCATGCAGGATTGAAATTTTTGATGGTTTTTTACTCCTCTCAACAGCCCAAACAAGTTTCTAAAAGGATGAGTTTGCAACTACTTTACTTTTGGAGAAAATTCAAAACATTCATTATTCAATAGGGCCCAAACTATCAAAAACCAGCGGTTTCAATGAACACACATTTCTTGGTAGAATCGTGCAGGACTTAAATTTTTGATGTTTTTCTACTCCTCTCATGAGCCCAAACAAGTCTCTAAAAGCATGAGTTTGCAACTACTTTACTTTTGGAGAAAATTCAAAACATTCATTATTCAATAGAGCCCAATAGCAAAAATCAGGTTTTGAATGAAGAATCACATTTCTTGGTAGAATCATGCAGGATTGAAATTTTTGATGGTTTTTTACTCCTCTCAACAGCCCAAACAAGTTTCTAAAAGGATGAGTTTGCAACTACTTTACTTTTGGAGAAAATTCAAAACATTCATTATTCAGTAGGGCCCAAAATATCAAAAACCAGCGGTTTGAATGAACACACATTTCTTGGTAGAATCGTGCAGGACTGAAATTTTTGATGTTTTTCTACTCCTCTCATGAGCCCAAACAAGTCTCTAAAAGGATGAGTTTGCAACTACTTTACTTTTGGAGAAAATTCAAAACATTCATTATTCAATAGAGCCCAATAGCAAAAACCAGCATTTTGAATGAAGAATCACATTTCTTGGTAGAATCATGCAGGATTGAAATTTTTGATGGTTTTTTACTCCTCTCAACAGCCCAAACAAGTTTCTAAAAGGATGAGTTTGCAACTACTTTACTTTTGGAGAAAATTCAAAACATTCATTATTCAATAGGGCTCAAACTATCAAAAACCAGCGGTTTGAATGAACACACATTTCTTGGTAGAATCATGCAGGACTGAAATTTTTGATGTTTTTCTACTCCTCTCATGAGCCCAAACAAGTCTCTAAAAGCATGAGTTTGCAACTACTTTACTTTTGGAGAAAATTCAAAACATTCATTATTCAATAGAGCCCAATAGCAAAAATCAGGTTTTGAATGAAGAATCACATTTCTTGCTGGAATCATGCAGGATTGAAATTTTTGATGGTTTTTTACTCCTCTCAACAGCCCAAACAAGTTTCTAAAAGGATGAGTTTGCAGCTACTTTACTTTTGGAGAAAATTCAAAACATTCATTATTCAATAGGGCACAAAATATCAAAAACCAGCGGTTTGAATGAACACACATTTCTTGGTAGAATCGTGCAGTACTGAAATTTTTGATGTTTTTCTACTCCTCTCATGAACCCAAACAAGTCTCTAAAAGGATGAGTTTGCAACTACTTTACTTTTGGAGAAAATTCAAAACATTCATTATTCAATAGAGCCCAATAGCAAAATCCAGCGTTTTGAATGAAGAATCACATTTCTTGGTAGAATCATGCAGGATTGAAATTTTTGATGGTTTTTTACTCCTCTCAACAGCCCAAACAAGTTTCTAAAAGGATGAGTTTGCAACTACTTTACTTTTGGAGAAAATTCAAAACATTCATTATTCAATAGGGCACAAACTATCAAAAACCAGCGGTTTCAATGAACACACATTTCTTGGTAGAATCGTGCAGGACTGAAATTTTTGATGTTTTTCTACTCCTCTCATGAGCCCAAACAAGTCTCTAAAAGGATGAGTTTGCAACTACTTTACTTTTGGAGAAAATTCAAAACATTCATTATTCAATAGAGCCCAATAGCAAAAACCAGCGTTTTGAATGAAGAATCACATTTCTTGGTAGAATCATGCAGGATTGAAATTTTTGATGGTTTTTTACTCCTCTCAACAGCCCAAACAAGTTTCTAAAAGGATCAGTTTGCAACTACTTTACTTTTGGAGAAAATTCAAAACATTCATTATTCAATAGGGCTCAAACTATCAAAAACCAGCGGTTTGAATGAACACACATTTCTTGGTAGAATCATGCAGGACTGAAATTTTTGATGTTTTTCTACTCCTCTCATGAGCCCAAACAAGTCTCTAAAAGCATGAGTTTGCAACTACTTTACTTTTGGAGAAAATTCAAAACATTCATTATTCAATAGAGCCCAATAGCAAAAATCAGGTTTTGAATGAAGAATCACATTTCTTGGTAGAATCATGCAGGATTGAAATTTTTGATGGTTTTTTACTCCTCTCAACAGCCCAAACAAGTTTCTAAAAGGATGAGTTTGCAACTACTTTACTTTTGGAGAAAATTCAAAACATTCATTATTCAATAGGGCCCAAAATATCAAAAACCAGCAGTTTGAATGAACACACATTTCTTGGTAGAATCGTGCAGGACTGAAATTTTTGATGTTTTTCTACTCCTCTCATGAGCCCAAACAAGTCTCTAAAAGGATGAGTTTGCAACTACTTTACTTTTGAAGAAAATTCAAAACATTCAATATTCAATAGAGCCCAATAGCAAAAATCAGGTTTTGAATGAAGAATCACATTTCTTGGTAGAATCATGCAGGATTGAAATTTTTGATGGTTTTTTACTCCTCTCAACAGCCCAAACAAGTTTCTAAAAGGATGAGTTTGCAACTACTTTACTTTTGGAGAAAATTCAAAACATTCATAATTCAATAGGGCCCAAAATATCAAAAACCAGCGGTTTGAATGAACACACATTTCTTGGTAGAATCGTGCAGGACTGAAATTTTTGATGTTTTTCTACTCCTCTCATGAGCCCAAACAAGTAAAAGGATGAGTTTGCAACTACTTTACTTTTGGAGAAAATTCAAAACATTCATTATTCAATAGAGCCCAATAGAGCCCAATAGCAAAAACCAGCGTTTTGAATGAAGAATCACATTTCTTGGTAGAATCATGCAGGATTGAAATTTTTGATGTTTTTTTACTCCTCTCAACAGCCCAAACAAGTTTCTAAAAGGATGAGTTTGCAACTACTTTACTTTTGGAGAAAATTCAAAACATTCATTATTCAATAGGGCCCAAACTATCAAAAACCAGCGGTTTCAATGAACACACATTTCTTGGTAGAATCATGCAGGACTGAAATTTTTGATGTTTTTCTACTCTTCTCATGAGCCGAAACAAGTCTCTAAAAGCATGAGTTTGCAACTACTTTACTTTTGGAGAAAATTCAAAACATTCATTATTCAATAGAGCCCAATAGCAAAAATCAGGTTTTGAATGAAGAATCACATTTCTTGGTAGAATCATGCAGGATTGAAATTTTTGATGGTTTTTTACTCCTCTCAACAGCCCAAACAAGTTTCTAAAAGGATGAGTTTGCAACTACTTTACTTTTGGAGAAAATTCAAAACATTCATTATTCAATAGGGCCCAAACTATCAAAAACCAGCGGTTTGAATGAACACACATTTCTTGGTAGAATCATGCAGGACTGAAATTTTTGATGTTTTTCTACTCCTCTCATGAGCCCAAACAAGTCTCTAAATGCATGAGTTTGCAACTACTTTACTTTTGGAGAAAATTCAAAACATTCATTATTCAATAGAGCCCAATAGCAAAAATCAGGTTTTGAATGAAGAATCACATTTCTTGGTAGAATCATGCAGGATTGAAATTTTTGATGGTTTTTTACTCCTCTCAACAGCCCAAACAAGTTTCTGAAAGGATGAGTTTGCAACTACTTTACTTTTGGAGAAAATTCAAAACATTCATTATTCAATAGGGCCCAAAATATCAAAAACCAGCGGTTTGAATGAACACACATTTCTTGGTAGAATCGTGCAGGACTGAAATTTTTGATTTTTTTCTACTCCTCTCATGAGCCCAAACAAGTCTCTAAAAGGATGAGTTTGCAACTACTTTACTTTTGGAGAAAATTCAAAACATTCATTATTCAATAGAGCCCAAGAGCAAAAACCAGCATTTTGAATGAAGAATCACATTTCTTGGTAGAATCATGCAGGATTGAAATTTTTGATGGTTTTTTACTCCTCTCAACAGCCCAAACAAGTTTCTAAAAGGATGAGTTTGCAACTACTTTACTTTTGGAGAAAATTCAAAACATTCATTATTCAATAGAGCCCAATAGCAAAAATCAGGTTTTGAAATAA
The DNA here is from genome assembly GCF_039654945.1 of Dendrobates tinctorius. Classification (NCBI taxonomy): domain Eukaryota; kingdom Metazoa; phylum Chordata; class Amphibia; order Anura; family Dendrobatidae; genus Dendrobates; species Dendrobates tinctorius. The sequence continues at coordinate 637,085 of NW_027362141.1, read as the reverse complement.
GAATCACATTTCTTGGTAAAATCATGCAGGATTGAAATTTTTGATGGTTTTTTACTCCTCTCAACAGCCCAAACAAGTTTCTAAAAGGATGAGTTTGCAACTACTTTACTTTTGGAGAAAATTCAAAACATTCATTATTCAATAGGGCCCAAATTATCGAAAACCAGCGGTTTCAATGAACACACATTTCTTGGTAGAATCATGCAGGACTGAAATTTTTGATGTTTTTCTACTCCTCTCATGAGCCCAAACAAGTCTCTAAAAGCATGAGTTTGCAACTACTTTACTTTTGGAGAAAATTCAAAACATTCATTATTCAATAGAGCCCAATAGCAAAAATCAGGTATTGGATGAAGAATCACATTTCTTGGTAGAATCATGCAGGATTGAAATTTTTGATGGTTTTTTACTCCTCTCAACAGCCCAAACAAGTTTCTAAAAGGATGAGTTTGCAACTACTTTACTTTTGGAGAAAATTCAAAACATTCATTATTCAATAGGGCTCAAACTATCAAAAACCAGCGGTTTCAATGAACACACATTTCTTGGTAGAATCGTGCAGGACTTAAATTTTTGATGTTTTTCTACTCCTCTCATGAGCCCAAACAAGTCTCTAAAAGCATGAGTTTGCAACTACTTTACTTTTGGAGAAAATTCAAAACATTCATTATTCAATAGAGCCCAATAGCAAAAATCAGGTTTTGAATGAAGAATCACATTTCTTGGTAGAATCATGCAGGATTGAAATTTTTGATGGTTTTTTACTCCTCTCAACAGCCCAAACAAGTTTCTAAAAGGATGAGTTTGCAACTACTTTACTTTTGGAGAAAATTCAAAACATTCATTATTCAATAGGGCCCAAAATATCAAAAACCAGCGGTTTGAATGAACACACATTTCTTGGTAGAATCGTGCAGGACTGAAATTTTTGATGTTTTTCTACTCCTCTCATGAGCCCAAACAAGTCTCTAAAAGGATGAGTTTGCAACTACTTTACTTTTGGAGAAAATTCAAAACATTCATTATTCAATAGAGCCCAATAGCAAAAACCAGCATTTTGAATGAAGAATCACATTTCTTGGTAGAATCATGCAGGATTGAAATTTTTGATGGTTTTTTACTCCTCTCAACAGCCCAAACAAGTTTCTAAAAGGATGAGTTTGCAACTACTTTACTTTTGGAGAAAATTCAAAACATTCATTATTCAATAGGGCTCAAACTATCAAAAACCAGCGGTTTGAATGAACACACATTTCTTGGTAGAATCATGCAGGACTGAAATTTTTGATGTTTTTCTACTCCTCTCATGAGCCCAAACAAGTCTCTAAAAGCATGAGTTTGCAACTACTTTACTTTTGGAGAAAATTCAAAACATTCATTATTCAATAGAGCCCAATAGCAAAAATCAGGTTTTGAATGAAGAATCACATTTCTTGCTGGAATCATGCAGGATTGAAATTTTTGATGGTTTTTTACTCCTCTCAACAGCCCAAACAAGTTTCTAAAAGGATGAGTTTGCAACTACTTTACTTTTGGAGAAAATTCAAAACATTCATTATTCAATAGGGCACAAAATATCAAAAACCAGCGGTTTGAATGAACACACATTTCTTGGTAGAATCGTGCAGTACTGAAATTTTTGATGTTTTTCTACTCCTCTCATGAGCCCAAACAAGTCTCTAAAAGGATGAGTTTGCAACTACTTTACTTTTGGAGAAAATTCAAAACATTCATTATTCAATAGAGCCCAATAGCAAAATCCAGCGTTTTGAATGAAGAATCACATTTCTTGGTAGAATCATGCAGGATTGAAATTTTTGATGGTTTTTTACTCCTCTCAACAGCCCAAACAAGTTTCTAAAAGGATGAGTTTGCAACTACTTTACTTTTGGAGAAAATTCAAAACATTCATTATTCAATAGGGCCCAAACTATCAAAAACCAGCGGTTTCAATGAACACACATTTCTTGGTAGAATCATGCAGGACTGAAATTTTTGATGTTTTTCTACTCCTCTCATGAGCCCAAACAAGTCTCTAAAAGCATGAGTTTGCAATTACTTTACTTTTGGAGAAAATTCAAAACATTCATTATTCAATAGGGCCCAAACTATCAAAAACCAGCGGTTTGAATGAACACACATTTCTTGGTAGAATCGTGCAGGACTGAAATTTTTGATGTTTTTCTACTCCTCTCATGAGCCCAAACAAGTCTCTAAAAGGATGAGTTTGCAACTACTTTACTTTTGGAGAAAATTCAAAACATTCATTATTCAATAGAGCCCAATAGCAAAAACCAGCGTTTTGAATGAAGAATCACATTTCTTGGTAGAATCATGCAGGATTGAAATTTTTGATGGTTTTTTACTCCTCTCAACAGCCCAAACAAGTTTCTAAAAGGATCAGTTTGCAACTACTTTACTTTTGGAGAAAATTCAAAACATTCATTATTCAATAGGGCTCAAACTATCAAAAAACAGCGGTTTGAATGAACACACATTTCTTGGTAGAATCATGCAGGACTGAAATTTTTGATGTTTTTCTACTCCTCTCATGAGCCCAAACAAGTAAAAGGATGAGTTTGCAACTACTTTACTTTTGGAGAAAATTCAAAACATTCATTATTCAATAGAGCCCAATAGAGCCCAATAGCAAAAACCAGCGTTTTGAATGAAGAATCACATTTCTTGGTAGAATCATGCAGGATTGAAATTTTTGATGGTTTTTTACTCCTCTCAACAGCCCAAACAAGTTTCTAAAAGGATGAGTTTGCAACTACTTTACTTTTGGAGAAAATTCAAAACATTCATTATTCAATAGGGCCCAAACTATCAAAAACCAGCGGTTTCAATGAACACACATTTCTTGGTAGAATCATGCAGGACTGAAATTTTTGATGTTTTTCTACTCCTCTCATGAGCCCAAACAAGTCTCTAAAAGCATGAGTTTGCAACTACTTTACTTTTGGAGAAAATTCAAAACATTCATTATTCAATAGAGCCCAATAGCAAAAATCAGGTTTTGAATGAAGAATCACATTTCTTGGTAGAATCATGCAGGATTGACATTTTTGATGGTTTTTTACTCCTCTCAACAGTCCAAACAAGTTTCTAAAAGGATGAGTTTGCAACTACTTTACTTTTGGAGAAAATTCAAAACATTCATTATTCAATAGGGCCCAAAATATCAAAAACCAGCGGTTTGAATGAACACACATTTCTTGGTAGAATCGTGCAGGACTGAAATTTTTGATGTTTTTCTACTCCTCTCATGAGCCCAAACAAGTCTCTAAAAGGATGAGTTTGCAACTACTTTACTTTTGGAGAAAATTCAAAACATTCATTATTCAATAGAGCCCAATAGCAAAAACCAGCGTTTTGAATGAAGAATCACATTTCTTGGTAGAATCATGCAGGATTGAAATTTTTTATGGTTTTTTACTCCTCTCAACAGCCCAAACAAGTTTCTAAAAGGATGAGTTTGCAACTACTTTACTTTTGGAGAAAATTCAAAACATTCATTATTCAATAGGGCCCAAACTATCAAAAACCAGCGGCTTCAATGAACACACATTTCTTGGTAGAATCATGCAGGACTGAAATTTTTGATGTTTTTCTACTCCTCTCATGAGCCCAAACAAGTCTCTAAAAGCATGAGTTTGCAACTACTTTACTTTTGGAGAAAATTCAAAACATTCATTATTCAATAGAGCCCAATAGCAATAATCAGGTTTTGAATGAAGAATCACATTTCTTGGTAGAATCATGCAGGATTGAAATTTTTGATGTTTTTTTACTCCTCTCAACAGCCCAAACAAGTTTCTAAAAGGATGAGTTTGCAACTACTTTACTTTTGGAGAAAATTCAAAACATTCATTATTCAATAGGGCCCAAAATATCAAAAACCAGCGGTTTGAATGAACACACATTTCTTGGTAGAATCGTGCAGGACTGAAATTTTTGATTTTTTTCTACTCCTCTCATGAGCCCAAACAAGTCTCTAAAAGGATGAGTTTGCAACTACTTTACTTTTGGAGAAAATTCAAAACATTCATTATTCAATAGAGCCCAAGAGCAAAAACCAGCATTTTGAATGAAGAATCACATTTCTTGGTAGAATCATGCAGGATTGAAATTTTTGATGGTTTTTTACTCCTCTCAACAGCCCAAACAAGTTTCTAAAAGGATGAGTTTGCAACTACTTTACTTTTGGAGAAAATTCAAAACATTCATTATTCAATAGGGCCCAAACTATCAAAAACCAGCGGTTTCAATGAACACACATTTCTTGGTAGAATCATGCAGGACTGAAATTTTTGATGTTTTTCTACTCCTCTCATGAGCCCAAACAAGTCTCTAAAAGCATGAGTTTGCAACTACTTTACTTTTGGAGAAAATTCAAAACATTCATTATTCAATAGAGCCCAATAGCAAAAATCAGGTTTTGAATGAAGAATCACATTTCTTGGTAGAATCATGCAGGATTGAAATTTTTGATGGTTTTTTACTCCTCTCAACAGCCCAAACAAGTTTCTAAAAGGATGAGTTTGCAACTACTTTACTTTTGGAGAAAATTCAAAACATTCATTATTCAATAGGGCCCAAACTATCAAAAACCAGCGGTTTGAATGAACACACATTTCTTGGTAGAATCATGCAGGACTGAAATTTTTGATGTTTTTCTACTCCTCTCATGAGCCCAAACAAGTCTCTAAAAGCATGAGTTTGCAACTACTTTACTTTTGGAGAAAATTCAAAACATTCATTATTCAATAGAGCCCAATAGCAAAAATCAGGTTTTGAATGAAGAATCACATTTCTTGGTAGAATCATGCAGGATTGAAATTTTTGATGTTTTTTTACTCCTCTCAACAGCCCAAACAAGTTTCTAAAAGGATGAGTTTGCAACTACTTTACTTTTGGAGAAAATTCAAAACATTCATTATTCAATAGAGCCCAAGAGCAAAAACCAGCATTTTGAATGAAGAATCACATTTCTTGGTAGAATCATGCAGGATTGAAATTTTTGATGGTTTTTTACTCCTCTCAACAGCCCAAACAAGTTTCTAAAAGGATGAGTTTGCAACTACTTTACTTTTGGAGAAAATTCAAAACATTCATTATTCAATAGGGCTCAAACTATCAAAAACCAGCGGTTTGAATGAACACACATTTCTTGGTAGAATCATGCAGGACTGAAATTTTTGATGTTTTTGTACTCCACTCATGAGCCCAAAAAAGTCTCTAAAAGCATGAGTTTGCAACTACTTTACTTTTGGAGAAAATTCAAAACATTCATTATTCAATAGAGCCCAATAGCAAAAATCAGGTTTTGAATGAAGAATCACATTTCTTGGTAGAATCATGCAGGATTGAAATTTTTGATGGTTTTTTACTCCTCTCAACAGCCCAAACAAGTTTCTAAAAGGATGAGTTTGCAACTACTTTACTTTTGGAGAAAATTCAAAACATTCATTATTCAATAGGGCCCAAACTATCAAAAACCAGCGGTTTGAATGAACACACATTTCTTGGTAGAATCGTGCAGGACTGAAATTTTTGATGTTTTTCTACTCCTCTCATGAGCCCAAACAAGTCTCTAAAAGGATGAGTTTGCAACTACTTTACTTTTGGAGAAAATTCAAAACATTCATTATTCAATAGGGCCCAAACTATCAAAAACCAGCGGTTTGAATGAACACACATTTCTTGGTAGAATCGTGCAGGACTGAAATTTTTGATGTTTTTCTACTCCTCTCATGAGCCCAAACAAGTTTCTAAAAGGATGAGTTTGCAACTACTTTACTTTTGGAGAAAATTCAAAACATTCATTATTCAATAGGGCCCAAACTATCAAAAACCAGCGGTTTGAATGAACACACATTTCTTGGTAGAATCGTGCAGGACTGAAATTTTTGATGTTTTTCTACTCCTCTCATGAGCCCAAACAAGTCTCTAAAAGGATGAGTTTGCAACTACTTTACTTTTGGAGAAAATTCAAAACATTCATTATTCAATAGAGCCCAATAGCAAAAACCAGCGTTTTGAATGAAGAATCACATTTCTTGGTAGAATCATGCAGGATTGAAATTTTTGATGGTTTTTTACTCCTCTCAACAGCCCAAACAAGTTTCTAAAAGGATGAGTTTGCAACTACTTTACTTTTGGAGAAAATTCAAAACATTCATTATTCAATAGGGCCCAAACTATCAAAAACCAGCGGTTTCAATGAACACACATTTCTTGGTAGAATCATGCAGGACTTAAATTTTTGATGTTTTTCTACTCCTCTCATGAGCCCAAACAAGTCTCTAAAAGCATGAGTTTGCAACTACTTTACTTTTGGAGAAAATTCAAAACATTCATTATTCAATAGAGCCCAATAGCAAAAATCAGGTTTTGAATGAAGAATCACATTTCTTGGTAGAATCATGCAGGATTGAAATTTTTGATGGTTTTTTACTCCTCTCAACAGCCCAAACAAGTTTCTAAAAGGATGAGTTTGCAACTACTTTACTTTTGGAGAAAATTCAAAACATTCATTATTCAATAGGGCCCAAAATATCAAAAACCAGCGGTTTGAATGAACACACATTTCTTGGTAGAATCGTGCAGGACTGAAATTTTTGATGTTTTTCTACTCCTCTCATGAGCCCAAACAAGTCTCTAAAAGCATGAGTTTGCAACTACTTTACTTTTGGAGAAAATTCAAAACATTCATTATTCAATAGATCAAAAATCAGGTTTTGAATGAAGAATCACATTTCTTGCTGGAATCATGCAGGATTGAAATTTTTGATGGTTTTTTACTCCTCTCAACAGCCCAAACAAGTTTCTAAAAGGATGAGTTTGCAACTACTTTACTTTTGGAGAAAATTCAAAACATTCATTATTCAATAGGGCACAAAATATCAAAAACCAGCGGTTTGAATGAACACACATTTCTTGGTAGAATCGTGCAGGACTGAAATTTTTGATGTTTTTCTACTCCTCTCATGAGCCCAAACAAGTCTCTAAAAGGATGAGTTTGCAACTACTTTACTTTTGGAGAAAATTCAAAACATTCATTATTCAATAGAGCCCAATAGCAAAAACCAGCGTTTTGAATGAAGAATCACATTTCTTGGTAGAATCATGCAGGATTGAAATTTTTGATGGTTTTTTACTCCTCTCAACAGCCCAAACAAGTTTCTAAAAGGATGAGTTTGCAACTACTTTACTTTTGGAGAAAATTCAAAACATTCATTATTCAATAGGGCCCAAACTATCAAAAACCAGCGGTTTCAATGAACACACATTTCTTGGTAGAATCATGCAGGACTGAAATTTTTGATGTTTTTCTACTCCTCTCATGAGCCCAAACAAGTCTCTAAAAGCATGAGTTTGCAACTACTTTACTTTTGGAGAAAATTCAAAACATTCATTATTCAATAGGGCCCAAACTATCAAAAACCAGCGGTTTGAATGAACACACATTTCTTGGTAGAATCGTGCAGGACTGAAATTTTTGATGTTTTTCTACTCCTCTCATGAGCCCAAATAAGTCTCTAAAAGGATGAGTTTGCAACTACTTTACTTTTGGAGAAAATTCAAAACATTCATTATTCAATAGAGCCCAATAGCAAAAACCAGCGTTTTGAATGAAGAATCACATTTCTTGGTAGAATCATGCAGGATTGAAATTTTTGATGGTTTTTTACTCCTCTCAACAGCCCAAACAAGTTTTGTAAAAGGATGAGTTTGCAACTACTTTACTTTTGGAGAAAATTCAAAACATTCATTATTCAATAGAGCCCAATAGCAAAAACCAGCGTTTTGAATGAAGAATCACATTTCTTGGTAGAATCATGCAGGATTGAAATTTTTGATGGTTTTTTACTCCTCTCAACAGCCCAAACAAGTTTCTAAAAGGATGAGTTTGCAACTACTTTACTTTTGGAGAAAATTCAAAACATTCATTATTCAATAGGGCCCAAAATATCAAAAACCAGCGGTTTGAATGAACACACATTTCTTGGTAGAATCGTGCAGGACTGAAATTTTTGATGTTTTTCTACTCCTCTCATGAGCCCAAACAAGTCTCTAAAAGGATGAGTTTGCAACTACTTTACTTTTGGAGAAAATTCAAAACATTCATTATTCAATAGAGCCCAATAGCAAAAACCAGCGTTTTGAATGAAGAATCACATTTCTTGGTAGAATCATGCAGGATTGAAATTTTTGATGGTTTTTTACTCCTCTCAACAGCCCAAACAAGTTTCTAAAAGGATGAGTTTGCAACTACTTTACTTTTGGAGAAAATTCAAAACATTCATTATTCAATAGGGCCCAAAATATCAAAAACCAGCGGTTTGAATGAACACACATTTCTTGGTAGAATCGTGCAGGACTGAAATTTTTGATGTTTTTCTACTCCTCTCATGAGCCCAAACAAGTCTCTAAAAGGATGAGTTTGCAACTACTTTACTTTTGGAGAAAATTCAAAACATTCATTATTCAATAGAGCCCAATAGCAAAAACCAGCGTTTTGAATGAAGAATCACATTTCTTGGTAGAATCATGCAGGATTGAAATTTTTGATGGTTTTTTACTCCTCTCAACAGCCCAAACAAGTTTCTAAAAGGATGAGTTTGCAACTACTTTACTTTTGGAGAAAATTCAAAACATTCATTATTCAATAGGGCCCAAACTATCAAAAACCAGCGGTTTCAATGAACACACATTTCTTGGTAGAATCATGCAGGACTGAAATTTTTGATGTTTTTCTACTCTTCTCATGAGCCGAAACAAGTCTCTAAAAGCATGAGTTTGCAACTACTTTACTTTTGGAGAAAATTCAAAACATTCATTATTCAATAGAGCCCAATAGCAAAAATCAGGTTTTGAATGAAGAATCACATTTCTTGGTAGAATCATGCAGGATTGAAATTTTTTATGGTTTTTTACTCCTCTCAACAGCCCAAACAAGTTTCTAAAAGGATGAGTTTGCAACTACTTTACTTTTGGAGAAAATTCAAAACATTCATTATTCAATAGGGCCCAAACTATCAAAAACCAGCGGTTTGAATGAACACACATTTCTTGGTAGAATCATGCAGGACTGAAATTTTTGATGTTTTTCTACTCCTCTCATGAGCCCAAACAAGTCTCTAAAAGCATGAGTTTGCAACTACTTTACTTTTGGAGAAAATTCAAAACATTCATTATTCAATAGGGCCCAAACTATCAAAAACCAGCGGTTTGAATGAACACACATTTCTTGGTAGAATCGTGCAGGACTGAAATTTTTGATGTTTTTCTACTCCTCTCATGAGCCCAAACAAGTCTCTAAAAGGATGAGTTTGCAACTACTTTACTTTTGGAGAAAATTCAAAACATTCATTATTCAATAGAGCCCAATAGCAAAAACCAGCGTTTTGAATGAAGAATCACATTTCTTGGTAGAATCATGCAGGATTGAAATTTTTGATGGTTTTTTACTCCTCTCAACAGCCCAAACAAGTTTTGTAAAAGGATGAGTTTGCAACTACTTTACTTTTGGAGAAAATTCAAAACATTCATTATTCAATAGAGCCCAATAGCAAAAACCAGCGTTTTGAATGAAGAATCACATTTCTTGGTAGAATCATGCAGGATTGAAATTTTTGATGGTTTTTTACTCCTCTCAACAGCCCAAACAAGTTTCTAAAAGGATGAGTTTGCAACTACTTTACTTTTGGAGAAAATTCAAAACATTCATAATTCAATAGGGCCCAAAATATCAAAAACGAGCGGTTTCAATGAACACACATTTCTTGGTAGAATCGTGCAGGACTGAAATTTTTGATGTTTTTCTACTCCTCTCATGAGCCCAAACAAGTCTCTAAAAGGATGAGTTTGCAACTACTTTACTTTTGGAGAAAATTCAAAACATTCATTATTCAATAGAGCCCAATAGCAAAAACCAGCGTTTTGAATGAAGAATCACATTTCTTGGTAGAATCATGCAGGATTGAAATTTTTGATGGTTTTTTACTCCTCTCAACAGCCCAAACAAGTTTCTAAAAGGATGAGTTTGCAACTACTTTACTTTTGGAGAAAATTCAAAACATTCATTATTCAATAGGGCCCAAACTATCAAAAACCAGCGGTTTCAATGAACACACATTTCTTGGTAGAATCATGCAGGACTGAAATTTTTGATGTTTTTCTACTCCTCTCATGAGCCCAAACAAGTCTCTAAAAGCATGAGTTTGCAACTACTTTACTTTTGGAGAAAATTCAAAACATTCATTATTCAATAGAGCCCAATAGCAAAAATCAGGTTTTGAATGAAGAATCACATTTCTTGGTAGAATCATGCAGGATTGAAATTTTTGATGGTTTTTTACTCCTCTCAACAGCCCAAACAAGTTTCTAAAAGGATGAGTTTGCAACTACTTTACTTTTGGAGAAAATTCAAAACATTCATTATTCAATAGGGCCCAAAATATCAAAAACCAGCGGTTTGAATGAACACACATTTCTTGGTAGAATCGTGCAGGACTGAAATTTTTGATGTTTTTCTACTCCTCTCATGAGCCCAAACAAGTCTCTAAAAGGATGAGTTTGCAACTACTTTACTTTTGGAGAAAATTCAAAACATTCATTATTCAATAGAGCCCAATAGCAAAAACCAGCGTTTTGAATGAAGAATCACATTTCTTGGTAGAATCATGCAGGATTGAAATTTTTGATGGTTTTTTACTCCTCTCAACAGCCCAAACAAGTTTCTAAAAGGATGAGTTTGCAACTACTTTACTTTTGGAGAAAATTCAAAACATTCATTATTCAATAGGGCCCAAACTATCAAAAACCAGCGGTTTCAATGAACACACATTTCTTGGTAGAATCATGCAGGACTGAAATTTTTGATGTTTTTCTACTCTTCTCATGAGCCGAAACAAGTCTCTAAAAGCATGAGTTTGCAACTACTTTACTTTTGGAGAAAATTCAAAACATTCATTATTCAATAGAGCCCAATAGCAAAAATCAGGTTTTGAATGAAGAATCACATTTCTTGGTAGAATCATGCAGGATTGAAATTTTTTATGGTTTTTTACTCCTCTCAACAGCCCAAACAAGTTTCTAAAAGGATGAGTTTGCAACTACTTTACTTTTGGAGAAAATTCAAAACATTCATTATTCAATAGGGCCCAAACTATCAAAAACCAGCGGTTTGAATGAACACACATTTCTTGGTAGAATCATGCAGGACTGAAATTTTTGATGTTTTTCTACTCCTCTCATGAGCCCAAACAAGTCTCTAAAAGCATGAGTTTGCAACTACTTTACTTTTGGAGAAAATTCAAAACATTCATTATTCAATAGGGCCCAAACTATCAAAAACCAGCGGTTTGAATGAACACACATTTCTTGGTAGAATCGTGCAGGACTGAAATTTTTGATGTTTTTCTACTCCTCTCATGAGCCCAAACAAGTCTCTAAAAGGATGAGTTTGCAACTACTTTACTTTTGGAGAAAATTCAAAACATTCATTATTCAATAGAGCCCAATAGCAAAAACCAGCGTTTTGAATGAAGAATCACATTTCTTGGTAGAATCATGCAGGATTGAAATTTTTGATGGTTTTTTACTCCTCTCAACAGCCCAAACAAGTTTTGTAAAAGGATGAGTTTGCAACTACTTTACTTTTGGAGAAAATTCAAAACATTCATTATTCAATAGAGCCCAATAGCAAAAACCAGCGTTTTGAATGAAGAATCGCATTTCTTGGTAGAATCATGCAGGATTGAAATTTTTGATGGTTTTTTACTCCTCTCAACAGCCCAAACAAGTTTCTAAAAGGATGAGTTTGCAACTACTTTACTTTTGGAGAAAATTCAAAACATTCATAATTCAATAGGGCCCAAAATATCAAAAACGAGCGGTTTGAATGAACACACATTTCTTGGTAGAATCGTGCAGGACTGAAATTTTTGATGTTTTTCTACTCCTCTCATGAGCCCAAACAAGTCTCTAAAAGGATGAGTTTGCAACTACTTTACTTTTGGAGAAAATTCAAAACATTCATTATTCAATAGAGCCCAATAGCAAAAACCAGCGTTTTGAATGAAGAATCACATTTCTTGGTAGAATCATGCAGGATTGAAATTTTTGATGGTTTTTTACTCCTCTCAACAGCCCAAACAAGTTTCTAAAAGGATGAGTTTGCAACTACTTTACTTTTGGAGAAAATTCAAAACATTCATTATTCAATAGGGCCCAAACTATCAAAAACCAGCGGTTTCAATGAACACACATTTCTTGGTAGAATCATGCAGGACTGAAATTTTTGATGTTTTTCTACTCCTCTCATGAGCCCAAACAAGTCTCTAAAAGCATGAGTTTGCAACTACTTTACTTTTGGAGAAAATTCAAAACATTCATTATTCAATAGAGCCCAATAGCAAAAATCAGGTTTTGAATGAAGAATCACATTTCTTGGTAGAATCATGCAGGATTGAAATTTTTGATGGTTTTTTACTCCTCTCAACAGCCCAAACAAGTTTCTAAAAGGATGAGTTTGCAACTACTTTACTTTTGGAGAAAATTCAAAACATTCATTATTCAATAGGGCCCAAAATATCAAAAACCAGCGGTTTGAATGAACACACATTTCTTGGTAGAATCGTGCAGGACTGAAATTTTTGATGTTTTTCTACTCCTCTCATGAGCCCAAACAAGTCTCTAAAAGGATGAGTTTGCAACTACTTTACTTTTGGAGAAAATTCAAAACATTCATTATTCAATAGAGCCCAATAGCAAAAACCAGCGTTTTGAATGAAGAATCACATTTCTTGGTAGAATCATGCAGGATTGAAATTTTTGATGGTTTTTTACTCCTCTCAACAGCCCAAACAAGTTTCTAAAAGGATGAGTTTGCAACTACTTTACTTTTGGAGAAAATTCAAAACATTCATTATTCAATAGGGCCCAAACTATCAAAAACCAGCGGTTTCAATGAACACACATTTCTTGGTAGAATCATGCAGGACTGAAATTTTTGATGTTTTTCTACTCTTCTCATGAGCCGAAACAAGTCTCTAAAAGCATGAGTTTGCAACTACTTTACTTTTGGAGAAAATTCAAAACATTCATTATTCAATAGAGCCCAATAGCAAAAATCAGGTTTTGAATGAAGAATCACATTTCTTGGTAGAATCATGCAGGATTGAAATTTTTTATGGTTTTTTACTCCTCTCAACAGCCCAAACAAGTTTCTAAAAGGATGAGTTTGCAACTACTTTACTTTTGGAGAAAATTCAAAACATTCATTATTCAATAGGGCCCAAACTATCAAAAACCAGCGGTTTGAATGAACACACATTTCTTGGTAGAATCATGCAGGACTGAAATTTTTGATGTTTTTCTACTCCTCTCATGAGCCCAAACAAGTCTCTAAAAGCATGAGTTTGCAACTACTTTACTTTTGGAGAAAATTCAAAACATTCATTATTCAATAGAGCCCAATAGCAAAAATCAGGTTTTGAATGAAGAATCACATTTCTTGGTAGAATCATGCAGGATTGAAATTTTTGATGGTTTTTTACTCCTCTCAACAGCCCAAACAAGTTTCTAAAAGGATGAGTTTGCAACTACTTTACTTTTGGAGAAAATTCAAAACATTCATTATTCAATAGGGCCCAAAATATCAAAAACCAGCGGTTTGAATGAACACACATTTCTTGGTAGAATCGTGCAGGACTGAAATTTTTGATTTTTTTCTACTCCTCTCATGAGCCCAAACAAGTCTCTAAAAGGATGAGTTTGCAACTACTTTACTTTTGGAGAAAATTCAAAACATTCATTATTCAATAGAGCCCAAGAGCAAAAACCAGCATTTTGAATGAAGAATCACATTTCTTGGTAGAATCATGCAGGATTGAAATTTTTGATGGTTTTTTACTCCTCTCAACAGCCCAAACAAGTTTCTAAAAGGATGAGTTTGCAACTACTTTACTTTTGGAGAAAATTCAAAACATTCATTATTCAATAGCGCCCAATAGCAAAAATCAGGTTTTGAAAGAAGAATCACATTTCTTGGTAAAATCATGCAGGATTGAAATTTTTGATGGTTTTTTACTCCTCTCAACAGCCCAAACAAGTTTCTAAAAGGATGAGTTTGCAACTACTTTACTTTTGGAGAAAATTCAAAACATTCATTATTCAATAGGGCCCAAACTATCGAAAACCAGCGGTTTCAATGAACACACATTTCTTGGTAGAATCATGCAGGACTGAAATTTTTGATGTTTTTCTACTCCTCTCATGAGCCCAAACAAGTCTCTAAAAGCATGAGTTTGCAACTACTTTACTTTTGGAGAAAATTCAAAACATTCATTATTCAATAGAGCCCAATAGCAAAAATCAGGTATTGGATGAAGAATCACATTTCTTGGTAGAATCATGCAGGATTGAAATTTTTGATGGTTTTTTACTCCTCTCAACAGCCCAAACAAGTTTCTAAAAGGATGAGTTTGCAACTACTTTACTTTTGGAGAAAATTCAAAACATTCATTATTCAATAGGGCCCAAACTATCAAAAACCAGCGGTTTCAATGAACACACATTTCTTGGTAGAATCGTGCAGGACTTAAATTTTTGATGTTTTTCTACTCCTCTCATGAGCCCAAACAAGTCTCTAAAAGCATGAGTTTGCAACTACTTTACTTTTGGAGAAAATTCAAAACATTCATTATTCAATAGAGCCCAATAGCAAAAATCAGGTTTTGAATGAAGAATCACATTTCTTGGTAGAATCATGCAGGATTGAAATTTTTGATGGTTTTTTACTCCTCTCAACAGCCCAAACAAGTTTCTAAAAGGATGAGTTTGCAACTACTTTACTTTTGGAGAAAATTCAAAACATTCATTATTCAATAGGGCCCAAAATATCAAAAACCAGCGGTTTGAATGAACACACATTTCTTGGTAGAATCGTGCAGGACTGAAATTTTTGATGTTTTTCTACTCCTCTCATGAGCCCAAACAAGTCTCTAAAAGGATGAGTTTGCAACTACTTTACTTTTGGAGAAAATTCAAAACATTCATTATTCAATAGAGCCCAATAGCAAAAACCAGCATTTTGAATGAAGAATCACATTTCTTGGTAGAATCATGCAGGATTGAAATTTTTGATGGTTTTTTACTCCTCTCAACAGCCCAAACAAGTTTCTAAAAGGATGAGTTTGCAACTACTTTACTTTTGGAGAAAATTCAAAACATTCATTATTCAATAGGGCTCAAACTATCAAAAACCAGCGGTTTGAATGAACACACATTTCTTGGTAGAATCATGCAGGACTGAAATTTTTGATGTTTTTCTACTCCTCTCATGAGCCCAAACAAGTCTCTAAAAGCATGAGTTTGCAACTACTTTACTTTTGGAGAAAATTCAAAACATTCATTATTCAATAGAGCCGAATAGCAAAAATCAGGTTTTGAATGAAGAATCACATTTCTTGCTGGAATCATGCAGGATTGAAATTTTTGATGGTTTTTTACTCCTCTCAACAGCCCAAACAAGTTTCTAAAAGGATGAGTTTGCAGCTACTTTACTTTTGGAGAAAATTCAAAACATTCATTATTCAATAGGGCACAAAATATCAAAAACCAGCGGTTTGAATGAACACACATTTCTTGGTAGAATCGTGCAGGACTGAAATTTTTGATGTTTTTCTACTCCTCTCATGAGCCCAAACAAGTCTCTAAAAGGATGAGTTTGCAACTACTTTACTTTTGGAGAAAATTCAAAACATTCATTATTCAATAGAGCCCAATAGCAAAAACCAGCGTTTTGAATGAAGAATCACATTTCTTGGTAGAATCATGCAGGATTGAAATTTTTGATGGTTTTTTACTCCTCTCAACAGCCCAAACAAGTTTTGTAAAAGGATGAGTTTGCAACTACTTTACTTTTGGAGAAAATTCAAAACATTCATTATTCAATAGAGCCCAATAGCAAAAACCAGCGTTTTGAATGAAGAATCACATTTCTTGGTAGAATCATGCAGGATTGAAATTTTTGATGGTTTTTTACTCCTCTCAACAGCCCAAACAAGTTTCTAAAAGGATGAGTTTGCAACTACTTTACTTTTGGAGAAAATTCAAAACATTCATAATTCAATAGGGCCCAAAATATCAAAAACGAGCGGTTTCAATGAACACACATTTCTTGGTAGAATCGTGCAGGACTGAAATTTTTGATGTTTTTCTACTCCTCTCATGAGCCCAAACAAGTCTCTAAAAGGATGAGTTTGCAACTACTTTACTTTTGGAGAAAATTCAAAACATTCATTATTCAATAGAGCCCAATAGCAAAAACCAGCGTTTTGAATGAAGAATCACATTTCTTGGTAGAATCATGCAGGATTGAAATTTTTGATGGTTTTTTACTCCTCTCAACAGCCCAAACAAGTTTCTAAAAGGATGAGTTTGCAACTACTTTACTTTTGGAGAAAATTCAAAACATTCATTATTCAATAGGGCCCAAACTATCAAAAACCAGCGGTTTCAATGAACACACATTTCTTGGTAGAATCATGCAGGACTGAAATTTTTGATGTTTTTCTACTCCTCTCATGAGCCCAAACAAGTCTCTAAAAGCATGAGTTTGCAACTACTTTACTTTTGGAGAAAATTCAAAACATTCATTATTCAATAGAGCCCAATAGCAAAAATCAGGTTTTGAATGAAGAATCACATTTCTTGGTAGAATCATGCAGGATTGAAATTTTTGATGGTTTTTTACTCCTCTCAACAGCCCAAACAAGTTTCTAAAAGGATGAGTTTGCAACTACTTTACTTTTGGAGAAAATTCAAAACATTCATTATTCAATAGGGCCCAAAATATCAAAAACCAGCGGTTTGAATGAACACACATTTCTTGGTAGAATCGTGCAGGACTGAAATTTTTGATGTTTTTCTACTCCTCTCATGAGCCCAAACAAGTCTCTAAAAGGATGAGTTTGCAACTACTTTACTTTTGGAGAAAATTCAAAACATTCATTATTCAATAGAGCCCAATAGCAAAAACCAGCGTTTTGAATGAAGAATCACATTTCTTGGTAGAATCATGCAGGATTGAAATTTTTGATGGTTTTTTACTCCTCTCAACAGCCCAAACAAGTTTCTAAAAGGATGAGTTTGCAACTACTTTACTTTTGGAGAAAATTCAAAACATTCATTATTCAATAGGGCCCAAACTATCAAAAACCAGCGGTTTCAATGAACACACATTTCTTGGTAGAATCATGCAGGACTGAAATTTTTGATGTTTTTCTACTCTTCTCATGAGCCGAAACAAGTCTCTAAAAGCATGAGTTTGCAACTACTTTACTTTTGGAGAAAATTCAAAACATTCATTATTCAATAGAGCCCAATAGCAAAAATCAGGTTTTGAATGAAGAATCACATTTCTTGGTAGAATCATGCAGGATTGAAATTTTTTATGGTTTTTTACTCCTCTCAACAGCCCAAACAAGTTTCTAAAAGGATGAGTTTGCAACTACTTTACTTTTGGAGAAAATTCAAAACATTCATTATTCAATAGGGCCCAAACTATCAAAAACCAGCGGTTTGAATGAACACACATTTCTTGGTAGAATCATGCAGGACTGAAATTTTTGATGTTTTTCTACTCCTCTCATGAGCCCAAACAAGTCTCTAAAAGCATGAGTTTGCAACTACTTTACTTTTGGAGAAAATTCAAAACATTCATTATTCAATAGAGCCCAATAGCAAAAATCAGGTTTTGAATGAAGAATCACATTTCTTGGTAGAATCATGCAGGATTGAAATTTTTGATGGTTTTTTACTCCTCTCAACAGCCCAAACAAGTTTCTAAAAGGATGAGTTTGCAACTACTTTACTTTTGGAGAAAATTCAAAACATTCATTATTCAATAGGGCCCAAAATATCAAAAACCAGCGGTTTGAATGAACACACATTTCTTGGTAGAATCGTGCAGGACTGAAATTTTTGATTTTTTTCTACTCCTCTCATGAGCCCAAACAAGTCTCTAAAAGGATGAGTTTGCAACTACTTTACTTTTGGAGAAAATTCAAAACATTCATTATTCAATAGAGCCCAAGAGCAAAAACCAGCATTTTGAATGAAGAATCACATTTCTTGGTAGAATCATGCAGGATTGAAATTTTTGATGGTTTTTTACTCCTCTCAACAGCCCAAACAAGTTTCTAAAAGGATGAGTTTGCAACTACTTTACTTTTGGAGAAAATTCAAAACATTCATTATTCAATAGCGCCCAATAGCAAAAATCAGGTTTTGAAAGAAGAATCACATTTCTTGGTAAAATCATGCAGGATTGAAATTTTTGATGGTTTTTTACTCCTCTCAACAGCCCAAACAAGTTTCTAAAAGGATGAGTTTGCAACTACTTTACTTTTGGAGAAAATTCAAAACATTCATTATTCAATAGGGCCCAAACTATCGAAAACCAGCGGTTTCAATGAACACACATTTCTTGGTAGAATCATGCAGGACTGAAATTTTTGATGTTTTTCTACTCCTCTCATGAGCCCAAACAAGTCTCTAAAAGCATGAGTTTGCAACTACTTTACTTTTGGAGAAAATTCAAAACATTCATTATTCAATAGAGCCCAATAGCAAAAATCAGGTATTGGATGAAGAATCACATTTCTTGGTAGAATCATGCAGGATTGAAATTTTTGATGGTTTTTTACTCCTCTCAACAGCCCAAACAAGTTTCTAAAAGGATGAGTTTGCAACTACTTTACTTTTGGAGAAAATTCAAAACATTCATTATTCAATAGGGCCCAAACTATCAAAAACCAGCGGTTTCAATGAACACACATTTCTTGGTAGAATCGTGCAGGACTTAAATTTTTGATTTTTTTCTACTCCTCTCATGAGCCCAAACAAGTCTCTAAAAGCATGAGTTTGCAACTACTTTACTTTTGGAGAAAATTCAAAACATTCATTATTCAATAGAGCCCAATAGCAAAAATCAGGTTTTGAATGAAGAATCACATTTCTTGGTAGAATCATGCAGGATTGAAATTTTTGATGGTTTTTTACTCCTCTCAACAGCCCAAACAAGTTTCTAAAAGGATGAGTTTGCAACTACTTTACTTTTGGAGAAAATTCAAAACATTCATTATTCAATAGGGCCCAAAATATCAAAAACCAGCGGTTTGAATGAACACACATTTCTTGGTAGAATCGTGCAGGACTGAAATTTTTGATGTTTTTCTACTCCTCTCATGAGCCCAAACAAGTCTCTAAAAGGATGAGTTTGCAACTACTTTACTTTTGGAGAAAATTCAAAACATTCATTATTCAATAGAGCCCAATAGCAAAAACCAGCATTTTGAATGAAGAATCACATTTCTTGGTAGAATCATGCAGGATTGAAATTTTTGATGGTTTTTTACTCCTCTCAACAGCCCAAACAAGTTTCTAAAAGGATGAGTTTGCAACTACTTTACTTTTGGAGAAAATTCAAAACATTCATTATTCAATAGGGCTCAAACTATCAAAAACCAGCGGTTTGAATGAACACACATTTCTTGGTAGAATCATGCAGGACTGAAATTTTTGATGTTTTTCTACTCCTCTCATGAGCCCAAACAAGTCTCTAAAAGCATGAGTTTGCAACTACTTTACTTTTGGAGAAAATTCAAAACATTCATTATTCAATAGAGCCGAATAGCAAAAATCAGGTTTTGAATGAAGAATCACATTTCTTGCTGGAATCATGCAGGATTGAAATTTTTGATGGTTTTTTACTCCTCTCAACAGCCCAAACAAGTTTCTAAAAGGATGAGTTTGCAGCTACTTTACTTTTGGAGAAAATTCAAAACATTCATTATTCAATAGGGCACAAAATATCAAAAACCAGCGGTTTGAATGAACACACATTTCTTGGTAGAATCGTGCAGGACTGAAATTTTTGATGTTTTTCTACTCCTCTCATGAGCCCAAACAAGTCTCTAAAAGGATGAGTTTGCAACTACTTTACTTTTGGAGAAAATTCAAAACATTCATTATTCAATAGAGCCCAATAGCAAAAACCAGCGTTTTGAATGAAGAATCACATTTCTTGGTAGAATCATGCAGGATTGAAATTTTTGATGGTTTTTTACTCCTCTCAACAGCCCAAACAAGTTTTGTAAAAGGATGAGTTTGCAACTACTTTACTTTTGGAGAAAATTCAAAACATTCATTATTCAATAGAGCCCAATAGCAAAAACCAGCGTTTTGAATGAAGAATCACATTTCTTGGTAGAATCATGCAGGATTGAAATTTTTGATGGTTTTTTACTCCTCTCAACAGCCCAAACAAGTTTCTAAAAGGATGAGTTTGCAACTACTTTACTTTTGGAGAAAATTCAAAACATTCATAATTCAATAGGGCCCAAAATATCAAAAACGAGCGGTTTCAATGAACACACATTTCTTGGTAGAATCGTGCAGGACTGAAATTTTTGATGTTTTTCTACTCCTCTCATGAGCCCAAACAAGTCTCTAAAAGGATGAGTTTGCAACTACTTTACTTTTGGAGAAAATTCAAAACATTCATTATTCAATAGAGCCCAATAGCAAAAACCAGCGTTTTGAATGAAGAATCACATTTCTTGGTAGAATCATGCAGGATTGAAATTTTTGATGGTTTTTTACTCCTCTCAACAGCCCAAACAAGTTTCTAAAAGGATGAGTTTGCAACTACTTTACTTTTGGAGAAAATTCAAAACATTCATTATTCAATAGGGCCCAAACTATCAAAAACCAGCGGTTTCAATGAACACACATTTCTTGGTAGAATCATGCAGGACTGAAATTTTTGATGTTTTTCTACTCCTCTCATGAGCCCAAACAAGTCTCTAAAAGCATGAGTTTGCAACTACTTTACTTTTGGAGAAAATTCAAAACATTCATTATTCAATAGAGCCCAATAGCAAAAATCAGGTTTTGAATGAAGAATCACATTTCTTGGTAGAATCATGCAGGATTGAAATTTTTGATGGTTTTTTACTCCTCTCAACAGCCCAAACAAGTTTCTAAAAGGATGAGTTTGCAACTACTTTACTTTTGGAGAAAATTCAAAACATTCATTATTCAATAGGGCCCAAAATATCAAAAACCAGCGGTTTGAATGAACACACATTTCTTGGTAGAATCGTGCAGGACTGAAATTTTTGATGTTTTTCTACTCCTCTCATGAGCCCAAACAAGTCTCTAAAAGGATGAGTTTGCAACTACTTTACTTTTGGAGAAAATTCAAAACATTCATTATTCAATAGAGCCCAATAGCAAAAACCAGCGTTTTGAATGAAGAATCACATTTCTTGGTAGAATCATGCAGGATTGAAATTTTTGATGGTTTTTTACTCCTCTCAACAGCCCAAACAAGTTTCTAAAAGGATGAGTTTGCAACTACTTTACTTTTGGAGAAAATTCAAAACATTCATTATTCAATAGGGCCCAAACTATCAAAAACCAGCGGTTTCAATGAACACACATTTCTTGGTAGAATCATGCAGGACTGAAATTTTTGATGTTTTTCTACTCTTCTCATGAGCCGAAACAAGTCTCTAAAAGCATGAGTTTGCAACTACTTTACTTTTGGAGAAAATTCAAAACATTCATTATTCAATAGAGCCCAATAGCAAAAATCAGGTTTTGAATGAAGAATCACATTTCTTGGTAGAATCATGCAGGATTGAAATTTTTTATGGTTTTTTACTCCTCTCAACAGCCCAAACAAGTTTCTAAAAGGATGAGTTTGCAACTACTTTACTTTTGGAGAAAATTCAAAACATTCATTATTCAATAGGGCCCAAACTATCAAAAACCAGCGGTTTGAATGAACACACATTTCTTGGTAGAATCATGCAGGACTGAAATTTTTGATGTTTTTCTACTCCTCTCATGAGCCCAAACAAGTCTCTAAAAGCATGAGTTTGCAACTACTTTACTTTTGGAGAAAATTCAAAACATTCATTATTCAATAGGGCCCAAACTATCAAAAACCAGCGGTTTGAATGAACACACATTTCTTGGTAGAATCGTGCAGGACTGAAATTTTTGATGTTTTTCTACTCCTCTCATGAGCCCAAACAAGTCTCTAAAAGGATGAGTTTGCAACTACTTTACTTTTGGAGAAAATTCAAAACATTCATTATTCAATAGAGCCCAATAGCAAAAACCAGCGTTTTGAATGAAGAATCACATTTCTTGGTAGAATCATGCAGGATTGAAATTTTTGATGGTTTTTTACTCCTCTCAACAGCCCAAACAAGTTTTGTAAAAGGATGAGTTTGCAACTACTTTACTTTTGGAGAAAATTCAAAACATTCATTATTCAATAGAGCCCAATAGCAAAAACCAGCGTTTTGAATGAAGAATCACATTTCTTGGTAGAATCATGCAGGATTGAAATTTTTGATGGTTTTTTACTCCTCTCAACAGCCCAAACAAGTTTCTAAAAGGATGAGTTTGCAACTACTTTACTTTTGGAGAAAATTCAAAACATTCATAATTCAATAGGGCCCAAAATATCAAAAACGAGCGGTTTGAATGAACACACATTTCTTGGTAGAATCGTGCAGGACTGAAATTTTTGATGTTTTTCTACTCCTCTCATGAGCCCAAACAAGTCTCTAAAAGGATGAGTTTGCAACTACTTTACTTTTGGAGAAAATTCAAAACATTCATTATTCAATAGAGCCCAATAGCAAAAACCAGCGTTTTGAATGAAGAATCACATTTCTTGGTAGAATCATGCAGGATTGAAATTTTTGATGGTTTTTTACTCCTCTCAACAGCCCAAACAAGTTTCTAAAAGGATGAGTTTGCAACTACTTTACTTTTGGAGAAAATTCAAAACATTCATTATTCAATAGGGCCCAAACTATCAAAAACCAGCGGTTTCAATGAACACACATTTCTTGGTAGAATCATGCAGGACTGAAATTTTTGATGTTTTTCTACTCCTCTCATGAGCCCAAACAAGTCTCTAAAAGCATGAGTTTGCAACTACTTTACTTTTGGAGAAAATTCAAAACATTCATTATTCAATAGAGCCCAATAGCAAAAATCAGGTTTTGAATGAAGAATCACATTTCTTGGTAGAATCATGCAGGATTGAAATTTTTGATGGTTTTTTACTCCTCTCAACAGCCCAAACAAGTTTCTAAAAGGATGAGTTTGCAACTACTTTACTTTTGGAGAAAATTCAAAACATTCATTATTCAATAGGGCCCAAAATATCAAAAACCAGCGGTTTGAATGAACACACATTTCTTGGTAGAATCGTGCAGGACTGAAATTTTTGATGTTTTTCTACTCCTCTCATGAGCCCAAACAAGTCTCTAAAAGGATGAGTTTGCAACTACTTTACTTTTGGAGAAAATTCAAAACATTCATTATTCAATAGAGCCCAATAGCAAAAACCAGCGTTTTGAATGAAGAATCACATTTCTTGGTAGAATCATGCAGGATTGAAATTTTTGATGGTTTTTTACTCCTCTCAACAGCCCAAACAAGTTTCTAAAAGGATGAGTTTGCAACTACTTTACTTTTGGAGAAAATTCAAAACATTCATTATTCAATAGGGCCCAAACTATCAAAAACCAGCGGTTTCAATGAACACACATTTCTTGGTAGAATCATGCAGGACTGAAATTTTTGATGTTTTTCTACTCTTCTCATGAGCCGAAACAAGTCTCTAAAAGCATGAGTTTGCAACTACTTTACTTTTGGAGAAAATTCAAAACATTCATTATTCAATAGAGCCCAATAGCAAAAATCAGGTTTTGAATGAAGAATCACATTTCTTGGTAGAATCATGCAGGATTGAAATTTTTTATGGTTTTTTACTCCTCTCAACAGCCCAAACAAGTTTCTAAAAGGATGAGTTTGCAACTACTTTACTTTTGGAGAAAATTCAAAACATTCATTATTCAATAGGGCCCAAACTATCAAAAACCAGCGGTTTGAATGAACACACATTTCTTGGTAGAATCATGCAGGACTGAAATTTTTGATGTTTTTCTACTCCTCTCATGAGCCCAAACAAGTCTCTAAAAGCATGAGTTTGCAACTACTTTACTTTTGGAGAAAATTCAAAACATTCATTATTCAATAGAGCCCAATAGCAAAAATCAGGTTTTGAATGAAGAATCACATTTCTTGGTAGAATCATGCAAGATTGAAATTTTTGATGGTTTTTTACTCCTCTCAACAGCCCAAACAAGTTTCTAAAAGGATGAGTTTGCAACTACTTTACTTTTGGAGAAAATTCAAAACATTCATTATTCAATAGGGCCCAAAATATCAAAAACCAGCGGTTTGAATGAACACACATTTCTTGGTAGAATCGTGCAGGACTGAAATTTTTGATTTTTTTCTACTCCTCTCATGAGCCCAAACAAGTCTCTAAAAGGATGAGTTTGCAACTACTTTACTTTTGGAGAAAATTCAAAACATTCATTATTCAATAGAGCCCAAGAGCAAAAACCAGCATTTTGAATGAAGAATCACATTTCTTGGTAGAATCATGCAGGATTGAAATTTTTGATGGTTTTTTACTCCTCTCAACAGCCCAAACAAGTTTCTAAAAGGATGAGTTTGCAACTACTTTACTTTTGGAGAAAATTCAAAACATTCATTATTCAATAGCGCCCAATAGCAAAAATCAGGTTTTGAAAGAAGAATCACATTTCTTGGTAAAATCATGCAGGATTGAAATTTTTGATGGTTTTTTACTCCTCTCAACAGCCCAAACAAGTTTCTAAAAGGATGAGTTTGCAACTACTTTACTTTTGGAGAAAATTCAAAACATTCATTATTCAATAGGGCCCAAACTATCGAAAACCAGCGGTTTCAATGAACACACATTTCTTGGTAGAATCATGCAGGACTGAAATTTTTGATGTTTTTCTACTCCTCTCATGAGCCCAAACAAGTCTCTAAAAGCATGAGTTTGCAACTACTTTACTTTTGGAGAAAATTCAAAACATTCATTATTCAATAGAGCCCAATAGCAAAAATCAGGTATTGGATGAAGAATCACATTTCTTGGTAGAATCATGCAGGATTGAAATTTTTGATGGTTTTTTACTCCTCTCAACAGCCCAAACAAGTTTCTAAAAGGATGAGTTTGCAACTACTTTACTTTTGGAGAAAATTCAAAACATTCATTATTCAATAGGGCCCAAACTATCAAAAACCAGCGGTTTCAATGAACACACATTTCTTGGTAGAATCGTGCAGGACTTAAATTTTTGATGTTTTTCTACTCCTCTCATGAGCCCAAACAAGTCTCTAAAAGCATGAGTTTGCAACTACTTTACTTTTGGAGAAAATTCAAAACATTCATTATTCAATAGAGCCCAATAGCAAAAATCAGGTTTTGAATGAAGAATCACATTTCTTGGTAGAATCATGCAGGATTGAAATTTTTGATGGTTTTTTACTCCTCTCAACAGCCCAAACAAGTTTCTAAAAGGATGAGTTTGCAACTACTTTACTTTTGGAGAAAATTCAAAACATTCATTATTCAATAGGGCCCAAAATATCAAAAACCAGCGGTTTGAATGAACACACATTTCTTGGTAGAATCGTGCAGGACTGAAATTTTTGATGTTTTTCTACTCCTCTCATGAGCCCAAACAAGTCTCTAAAAGGATGAGTTTGCAACTACTTTACTTTTGGAGAAAATTCAAAACATTCATTATTCAATAGAGCCCAATAGCAAAAACCAGCATTTTGAATGAAGAATCACATTTCTTGGTAGAATCATGCAGGATTGAAATTTTTGATGGTTTTTTACTCCTCTCAACAGCCCAAACAAGTTTCTAAAAGGATGAGTTTGCAACTACTTTACTTTTGGAGAAAATTCAAAACATTCATTATTCAATAGGGCTCAAACTATCAAAAACCAGCGGTTTGAATGAACACACATTTCTTGGTAGAATCATGCAGGACTGAAATTTTTGATGTTTTTCTACTCCTCTCATGAGCCCAAACAAGTCTCTAAAAGCATGAGTTTGCAACTACTTTACTTTTGGAGAAAATTCAAAACATTCATTATTCAATAGAGCCGAATAGCAAAAATCAGGTTTTGAATGAAGAATCACATTTCTTGCTGGAATCATGCAGGATTGAAATTTTTGATGGTTTTTTACTCCTCTCAACAGCCCAAACAAGTTTCTAAAAGGATGAGTTTGCAGCTACTTTACTTTTGGAGAAAATTCAAAACATTCATTATTCAATAGGGCACAAAATATCAAAAACCAGCGGTTTGAATGAACACACATTTCTTGGTAGAATCGTGCAGTACTGAAATTTTTGATGTTTTTCTACTCCTCTCATGAGCCCAAACAAGTCTCTAAAAGGATGAGTTTGCAACTACTTTACTTTTGGAGAAAATTCAAAACATTCATTATTCAATAGAGCCCAATAGCAAAATCCAGCGTTTTGAATGAAGAATCACATTTCTTGGTAGAATCATGCAGGATTGAAATTTTTGATGGTTTTTTACTCCTCTCAACAGCCCAAACAAGTTTCTAAAAGGATGAGTTTGCAACTACTTTACTTTTGGAGAAAATTCAAAACATTCATTATTCAATAGGGCCCAAACTATCAAAAACCAGCGGTTTCAATGAACACACATTTCTTGGTAGAATCATGCAGGACTGAAATTTTTGATGTTTTTCTACTCCTCTCATGAGCCCAAACAAGTCTCTAAAAGCATGAGTTTGCAACTACTTTACTTTTGGAGAAAATTCAAAACATTCATTATTCAATAGGGCCCAAACTATCAAAAACCAGCGGTTTGAATGAACACACATTTCTTGGTAGAATCGTGCAGGACTGAAATTTTTGATGTTTTTCTACTCCTCTCATGAGCCCAAACAAGTCTCTAAAAGGATGAGTTTGCAACTACTTTACTTTTGGAGAAAATTCAAAACATTCATTATTCAATAGAGCCCAATAGCAAAAACCAGCGTTTTGAATGAAGAATCACATTTCTTGGTAGAATCATGCAGGATTGAAATTTTTGATGGTTTTTTACTCCTCTCAACAGCCCAAACAAGTTTCTAAAAGGATCAGTTTGCAACTACTTTACTTTTGGAGAAAATTCAAAACATTCATTATTCAATAGGGCTCAAACTATCAAAAACCAGCGGTTTGAATGAACACACATTTCTTGGTAGAATCATGCAGGACTGAAATTTTTGATGTTTTTCTACTCCTCTCATGAGCCCAAACAAGTCTCTAAAAGCATGAGTTTGCAACTACTTTACTTTTGGAGAAAATTCAAAACATTCATTATTCAATAGAGCCCAATAGCAAAAATCAGGTTTTGAATGAAGAATCACATTTCTTGGTAGAATCATGCAGGATTGAAATTTTTGATGGTTTTTTACTCCTCTCAACAGCCCAAACAAGTTTCTAAAAGGATGAGTTTGCAACTACTTTACTTTTGGAGAAAATTCAAAACATTCATTATTCAATAGGGCCCAAAATATCAAAAACCAGCAGTTTGAATGAACACACATTTCTTGGTAGAATCGTGCAGGACTGAAATTTTTGATGTTTTTCTACTCCTCTCATGAGCCCAAACAAGTCTCTAAAAGGATGAGTTTGCAACTACTTTACTTTTGAAGAAAATTCAAAACATTCAATATTCAATAGAGCCCAATAGCAAAAATCAGGTTTTGAATGAAGAATCACATTTCTTGGTAGAATCATGCAGGATTGAAATTTTTGATGGTTGTTTACTCCTCTCAACAGCCCAAACAAGTTTCTAAAAGGATGAGTTTGCAACTACTTTACTTTTGGAGAAAATTCAAAACATTCATAATTCAATAGGGCCCAAAATATCAAAAACCAGCGGTTTGAATGAACACACATTTCTTGGTAGAATCGTGCAGGACTGAAATTTTTGATGTTTTTCTACTCCTCTCATGAGCCCAAACAAGTAAAAGGATGAGTTTGCAACTACTTTACTTTTGGAGAAAATTCAAAACATTCATTATTCAATAGAGCCCAATAGAGCCCAATAGCAAAAACCAGCGTTTTGAATGAAGAATCACATTTCTTGGTAGAATCATGCAGGATTGAAATTTTTGATGTTTTTTTACTCCTCTCAACAGCCCAAACAAGTTTCTAAAAGGATGAGTTTGCAACTACTTTACTTTTGGAGAAAATTCAAAACATTCATTATTCAATAGGGCCCAAACTATCAAAAACCAGCGGTTTCAATGAACACACATTTCTTGGTAGAATCATGCAGGACTGAAATTTTTGATGTTTTTCTACTCTTCTCATGAGCCGAAACAAGTCTCTAAAAGCATGAGTTTGCAACTACTTTACTTTTGGAGAAAATTCAAAACATTCATTATTCAATAGAGCCCAATCAGGTTTTGAATGAAGAATCACATTTCTTGGTAGAATCATGCAGGATTGAAATTTTTGATGGTTTTTTACTCCTCTCAACAGCCCAAACAAGTTTCTAAAAGGATGAGTTTGCAACTACTTTACTTTTGGAGAAAATTCAAAACATTCATTATTCAATAGGGCCCAAACTATCAAAAACCAGCGGTTTGAATGAACACACATTTCTTGGTAGAATCATGCAGGACTGAAATTTTTGATGTTTTTCTACTCCTCTCATGAGCCCAAACAAGTCTCTAAAAGCATGAGTTTGCAACTACTTTACTTTTGGAGAAAATTCAAAACATTCATTATTCAATAGAGCCCAATAGCAAAAATCAGGTTTTGAATGAAGAATCACATTTCTTGGTAGAATCATGCAGGATTGAAATTTTTGATGGTTTTTTACTCCTCTCAACAGCCCAAACAAGTTTCTGAAAGGATGAGTTTGCAACTACTTTACTTTTGGAGAAAATTCAAAACATTCATTATTCAATAGGGCCCAAAATATCAAAAACCAGCGGTTTGAATGAACACACATTTCTTGGTAGAATCGTGCAGGACTGAAATTTTTGATTTTTTTCTACTCCTCTCATGAGCCCAAACAAGTCTCTAAAAGGATGAGTTTGCAACTACTTTACTTTTGGAGAAAATTCAAAACATTCATTATTCAATAGAGCCCAAGAGCAAAAACCAGCATTTTGAATGAAGAATCACATTTCTTGGTAGAATCATGCAGGATTGAAATTTTTGATGGTTTTTTACTCCTCTCAACAGCCCAAACAAGTTTCTAAAAGGATGAGTTTGCAACTACTTTACTTTTGGAGAAAATTCAAAACATTCATTATTCAATAGAGCCCAATAGCAAAAATCAGGTTTTGAAAGAAGAATCACATTTCTTGGTAAAATCATGCAGGATTGAAATTTTTGATGGTTTTTTACTCCTCTCAACAGCCCAAACAAGTTTCTAAAAGGATGAGTTTGCAACTACTTTACTTTTGGAGAAAATTCAAAACATTCATTATTCAATAGGGCCCAAATTATCGAAAACCAGCGGTTTCAATGAACACACATTTCTTGGTAGAATCATGCAGGACTGAAATTTTTGATGTTTTTCTACTCCTCTCATGAGCCCAAACAAGTCTCTAAAAGCATGAGTTTGCAACTACTTTACTTTTGGAGAAAATTCAAAACATTCATTATTCAATAGAGCCCAATAGCAAAAATCAGGTATTGGATGAAGAATCACATTTCTTGGTAGAATCATGCAGGATTGAAATTTTTGATGGTTTTTTACTCCTCTCAACAGCCCAAACAAGTTTCTAAAAGGATGAGTTTGCAACTACTTTACTTTTGGAGAAAATTCAAAACATTCATTATTCAATAGGGCTCAAACTATCAAAAACCAGCGGTTTCAATGAACACACATTTCTTGGTAGAATCGTGCAGGACTTAAATTTTTGATGTTTTTCTACTCCTCTCATGAGCCCAAACAAGTCTCTAAAAGCATGAGTTTGCAACTACTTTACTTTTGGAGAAAATTCAAAACATTCATTATTCAATAGAGCCCAATAGCAAAAATCAGGTTTTGAATGAAGAATCACATTTCTTGGTAGAATCATGCAGGATTGAAATTTTTGATGGTTTTTTACTCCTCTCAACAGCCCAAACAAGTTTCTAAAAGGATGAGTTTGCAACTACTTTACTTTTGGAGAAAATTCAAAACATTCATTATTCAATAGGGCCCAAAATATCAAAAACCAGCGGTTTGAATGAACACACATTTCTTGGTAGAATCGTGCAGGACTGAAATTTTTGATGTTTTTCTACTCCTCTCATGAGCCCAAACAAGTCTCTAAAAGGATGAGTTTGCAACTACTTTACTTTTGGAGAAAATTCAAAACATTCATTATTCAATAGAGCCCAATAGCAAAAACCAGCATTTTGAATGAAGAATCACATTTCTTGGTAGAATCATGCAGGATTGAAATTTTTGATGGTTTTTTACTCCTCTCAACAGCCCAAACAAGTTTCTAAAAGGATGAGTTTGCAACTACTTTACTTTTGGAGAAAATTCAAAACATTCATTATTCAATAGGGCTCAAACTATCAAAAACCAGCGGTTTGAATGAACACACATTTCTTGGTAGAATCATGCAGGACTGAAATTTTTGATGTTTTTCTACTCCTCTCTTGAGCCCAAACAAGTCTCTAAAAGCATGAGTTTGCAACTACTTTACTTTTGGAGAAAATTCAAAACATTCATTATTCAATAGAGCCCAATAGCAAAAATCAGGTTTTGAATGAAGAATCACATTTCTTGCTGGAATCATGCAGGATTGAAATTTTTGATGGTTTTTTACTCCTCTCAACAGCCCAAACAAGTTTCTAAAAGGATGAGTTTGCAACTACTTTACTTTTGGAGAAAATTCAAAACATTCATTATTCAATAGGGCACAAAATATCAAAAACCAGCGGTTTGAATGAACACACATTTCTTGGTAGAATCGTGCAGGACTGAAATTTTTGATGTTTTTCTACTCCTCTCATGAGCCCAAACAAGTCTCTAAAAGGATGAGTTTGCAACTACTTTACTTTTGGAGAAAATTCAAAACATTCATTATTCAATAGAGCCCAATAGCAAAAACCAGCGTTTTGAATGAAGAATCACATTTCTTGGTAGAATCATGCAGGATTGAAATTTTTGATGGTTTTTTACTCCTCTCAACAGCCCAAACAAGTTTCTAAAAGGATCAGTTTGCAACTACTTTACTTTTGGAGAAAATTCAAAACATTCATTATTCAATAGGGCTCAAACTATCAAAAACCAGCGGTTTGAATGAACACACATTTCTTGGTAGAATCATGCAGGACTGAAATTTTTGATGTTTTTCTACTCCTCTCATGAGCCCAAACAAGTCTCTAAAAGCATGAGTTTGCAACTACTTTACTTTTGGAGAAAATTCAAAACATTCATTATTCAATAGAGCCCAATAGCAAAAATCAGGTTTTGAATGAAGAATCACATTTCTTGGTAGAATCATGCAGGATTGAAATTTTTGATGGTTTTTTACTCCTCTCAACAGCCCAAACAAGTTTCTAAAAGGATGAGTTTGCAACTACTTTACTTTTGGAGAAAATTCAAAACATTCATTATTCAATAGGGCCCAAAATATCAAAAACCAGCAGTTTGAATGAACACACATTTCTTGGTAGAATCGTGCAGGACTGAAATTTTTGATGTTTTTCTACTCCTCTCATGAGCCCAAACAAGTCTCTAAAAGGATGAGTTTGCAACTACTTTACTTTTGAAGAAAATTCAAAACATTCAATATTCAATAGAGCCCAATAGCAAAAATCAGGTTTTGAATGAAGAATCACATTTCTTGGTAGAATCATGCAGGATTGAAATTTTTGATGGTTTTTTACTCCTCTCAACAGCCCAAACAAGTTTCTAAAAGGATGAGTTTGCAACTACTTTACTTTTGGAGAAAATTCAAAACATTCATAATTCAATAGGGCCCAAAATATCAAAAACCAGCGGTTTGAATGAACACACATTTCTTGGTAGAATCGTGCAGGACTGAAATTTTTGATGTTTTTCTACTCCTCTCATGAGCCCAAACAAGTAAAAGGATGAGTTTGCAACTACTTTACTTTTGGAGAAAATTCAAAACATTCATTATTCAATAGAGCCCAATAGAGCCCAATAGCAAAAACCAGCGTTTTGAATGAAGAATCACATTTCTTGGTAGAATCATGCAGGATTGAAATTTTTGATGTTTTTTTACTCCTCTCAACAGCCCAAACAAGTTTCTAAAAGGATGAGTTTGCAACTACTTTACTTTTGGAGAAAATTCAAAACATTCATTATTCAATAGGGCCCAAACTATCAAAAACCAGCGGTTTCAATGAACACACATTTCTTGGTAGAATCATGCAGGACTGAAATTTTTGATGTTTTTCTACTCTTCTCATGAGCCGAAACAAGTCTCTAAAAGCATGAGTTTGCAACTACTTTACTTTTGGAGAAAATTCAAAACATTCATTATTCAATAGAGCCCAATAGCAAAAATCAGGTTTTGAATGAAGAATCACATTTCTTGGTAGAATCATGCAGGATTGAAATTTTTGATGGTTTTTTACTCCTCTCAACAGCCCAAACAAGTTTCTAAAAGGATGAGTTTGCAACTACTTTACTTTTGGAGAAAATTCAAAACATTCATTATTCAATAGGGCCCAAACTATCAAAAACCAGCGGTTTGAATGAACACACATTTCTTGGTAGAATCATGCAGGACTGAAATTTTTGATGTTTTTCTACTCCTCTCATGAGCCCAAACAAGTCTCTAAAAGCATGAGTTTGCAACTACTTTACTTTTGGAGAAAATTCAAAACATTCATTATTCAATAGAGCCCAATAGCAAAAATCAGGTTTTGAATGAAGAATCACATTTCTTGGTAGAATCATGCAGGATTGAAATTTTTGATGGTTTTTTACTCCTCTCAACAGCCCAAACAAGTTTCTGAAAGGATGAGTTTGCAACTACTTTACTTTTGGAGAAAATTCAAAACATTCATTATTCAATAGGGCCCAAAATATCAAAAACCAGCGGTTTGAATGAACACACATTTCTTGGTAGAATCGTGCAGGACTGAAATTTTTGATTTTTTTCTACTCCTCTCATGAGCCCAAACAAGTCTCTAAAAGGATGAGTTTGCAACTACTTTACTTTTGGAGAAAATTCAAAACATTCATTATTCAATAGAGCCCAAGAGCAAAAACCAGCATTTTGAATGAAGAATCACATTTCTTGGTAGAATCATGCAGGATTGAAATTTTTGATGGTTTTTTACTCCTCTCAACAGCCCAAACAAGTTTCTAAAAGGATGAGTTTGCAACTACTTTACTTTTGGAGAAAATTCAAAACATTCATTATTCAATAGAGCCCAATAGCAAAAATCAGGTTTTGAAATAAGAATCACATTTCTTGGTAAAATCATGCAGGATTGAAATTTTTGATGGTTTTTTACTCCTCTCAACAGCCCAAACAAGTTTCTAAAAGGATGAGTTTGCAACTACTTTACTTTTGGAGAAAATTCAAAACATTCATTATTCAATAGGGCCCAAATTATCGAAAACCAGCGGTTTCAATGAACACACATTTCTTGGTAGAATCATGCAGGACTGAAATTTTTGATGTTTTTCTACTCCTCTCATGAGCCCAAACAAGTCTCTAAAAGCATGAGTTTGCAACTACTTTACTTTTGGAGAAAATTCAAAACATTCATTATTCAATAGAGCCCAATAGCAAAAATCAGGTATTGGATGAAGAATCACATTTCTTGGTAGAATCATGCAGGATTGAAATTTTTGATGGTTTTTTACTCCTCTCAACAGCCCAAACAAGTTTCTAAAAGGATGAGTTTGCAACTACTTTACTTTTGGAGAAAATTCAAAACATTCATTATTCAATAGGGCTCAAACTATCAAAAACCAGCGGTTTCAATGAACACACATTTCTTGGTAGAATCGTGCAGGACTTAAATTTTTGATGTTTTTCTACTCCTCTCATGAGCCCAAACAAGTCTCTAAAAGCATGAGTTTGCAACTACTTTACTTTTGGAGAAAATTCAAAACATTCATTATTCAATAGAGCCCAATAGCAAAAATCAGGTTTTGAATGAAGAATCACATTTCTTGGTAGAATCATGCAGGATTGAAATTTTTGATGGTTTTTTACTCCTCTCAACAGCCCAAACAAGTTTCTAAAAGGATGAGTTTGCAACTACTTTACTTTTGGAGAAAATTCAAAACATTCATTATTCAATAGGGCCCAAAATATCAAAAACCAGCGGTTTGAATGAACACACATTTCTTGGTAGAATCGTGCAGGACTGAAATTTTTGATGTTTTTCTACTCCTCTCATGAGCCCAAACAAGTCTCTAAAAGGATGAGTTTGCAACTACTTTACTTTTGGAGAAAATTCAAAACATTCATTATTCAATAGAGCCCAATAGCAAAAACCAGCATTTTGAATGAAGAATCACATTTCTTGGTAGAATCATGCAGGATTGAAATTTTTGATGGTTTTTTACTCCTCTCAACAGCCCAAACAAGTTTCTAAAAGGATGAGTTTGCAACTACTTTACTTTTGGAGAAAATTCAAAACATTCATTATTCAATAGGGCTCAAACTATCAAAAACCAGCGGTTTGAATGAACACACATTTCTTGGTAGAATCATGCAGGACTGAAATTTTTGATGTTTTTCTACTCCTCTCATGAGCCCAAACAAGTCTCTAAAAGCATGAGTTTGCAACTACTTTACTTTTGGAGAAAATTCAAAACATTCATTATTCAATAGAGCCCAATAGCAAAAATCAGGTTTTGAATGAAGAATCACATTTCTTGCTGGAATCATGCAGGATTGAAATTTTTGATGGTTTTTTACTCCTCTCAACAGCCCAAACAAGTTTCTAAAAGGATGAGTTTGCAACTACTTTACTTTTGGAGAAAATTCAAAACATTCATTATTCAATAGGGCACAAAATATCAAAAACCAGCGGTTTGAATGAACACACATTTCTTGGTAGAATCGTGCAGTACTGAAATTTTTGATGTTTTTCTACTCCTCTCATGAGCCCAAACAAGTCTCTAAAAGGATGAGTTTGCAACTACTTTACTTTTGGAGAAAATTCAAAACATTCATTATTCAATAGAGCCCAATAGCAAAATCCAGCGTTTTGAATGAAGAATCACATTTCTTGGTAGAATCATGCAGGATTGAAATTTTTGATGGTTTTTTACTCCTCTCAACAGCCCAAACAAGTTTCTAAAAGGATGAGTTTGCAACTACTTTACTTTTGGAGAAAATTCAAAACATTCATTATTCAATAGGGCCCAAACTATCAAAAACCAGCGGTTTCAATGAACACACATTTCTTGGTAGAATCATGCAGGACTGAAATTTTTGATGTTTTTCTACTCCTCTCATGAGCCCAAACAAGTCTCTAAAAGCATGAGTTTGCAATTACTTTACTTTTGGAGAAAATTCAAAACATTCATTATTCAATAGGGCCCAAACTATCAAAAACCAGCGGTTTGAATGAACACACATTTCTTGGTAGAATCGTGCAGGACTGAAATTTTTGATGTTTTTCTACTCCTATCATGAGCCCAAACAAGTCTCTAAAAGGATGAGTTTGCAACTACTTTACTTTTGGAGAAAATTCAAAACATTCATTATTCAATAGAGCCCAATAGCAAAAACCAGCGTTTTGAATGAAGAATCACATTTCTTGGTAGAATCATGCAGGATTGAAATTTTTGATGGTTTTTTACTCCTCTCAACAGCCCAAACAAGTTTCTAAAAGGATCAGTTTGCAACTACTTTACTTTTGGAGAAAATTCAAAACATTCATTATTCAATAGGGCTCAAACTATCAAAAAACAGCGGTTTGAATGAACACACATTTCTTGGTAGAATCATGCAGGACTGAAATTTTTGATGTTTTTCTACTCCTCTCATGAGCCCAAACAAGTAAAAGGATGAGTTTGCAACTACTTTACTTTTGGAGAAAATTCAAAACATTCATTATTCAATAGAGCCCAATAGAGCCCAATAGCAAAAACCAGCGTTTTGAATGAAGAATCACATTTCTTGGTAGAATCATGCAGGATTGAAATTTTTGATGGTTTTTTACTCCTCTCAACAGCCCAAACAATTTTCTAAAAGGATGAGTTTGCAACTACTTTACTTTTGGAGAAAATTCAAAACATTCATTATTCAATAGGGCCCAAACTATCAAAAACCAGCGGTTTCAATGAACACACATTTCTTGGTAGAATCATGCAGGACTGAAATTTTTGATGTTTTTCTACTCCTCTCATGAGCCCAAACAAGTCTCTAAAAGCATGAGTTTGCAACTACTTTACTTTTGGAGAAAATTCAAAACATTCATTATTCAATAGAGCCCAATAGCAAAAATCAGGTTTTGAATGAAGAATCACATTTCTTGGTAGAATCATGCAGGATTGACATTTTTGATGGTTTTTTACTCCTCTCAACAGTCCAAACAAGTTTCTAAAAGGATGAGTTTGCAACTACTTTACTTTTGGAGAAAATTCAAAACATTCATTATTCAATAGGGCCCAAAATATCAAAAACCAGCGGTTTGAATGAACACACATTTCTTGGTAGAATCGTGCAGGACTGAAATTTTTGATGTTTTTCTACTCCTCTCATGAGCCCAAACAAGTCTCTAAAAGGATGAGTTTGCAACTACTTTACTTTTGGAGAAAATTCAAAACATTCATTATTCAATAGAGCCCAATAGCAAAAACCAGCGTTTTGAATGAAGAATCACATTTCTTGGTAGAATCATGCAGGATTGAAATTTTTTATGGTTTTTTACTCCTCTCAACAGCCCAAACAAGTTTCTAAAAGGATGAGTTTGCAACTACTTTACTTTTGGAGAAAATTCAAAACATTCATTATTCAATAGGGCCCAAACTATCAAAAACCAGCGGCTTCAATGAACACACATTTCTTGGTAGAATCATGCAGGACTGAAATTTTTGATGTTTTTCTACTCCTCTCATGAGCCCAAACAAGTCTCTAAAAGCATGAGTTTGCAAC